>NW_028295853.1:0-15827 GCF_964197995.2 Scardinius erythrophthalmus
TGAAGAAACAAGTGTATTTTCCTGCATCAGGTTGTTGAGTGTGTGTGAGAAGATATTTCTCTCAGAAACTCATCAGGGAAAGTTTCAGTTCTGTTCTTGTACTCCGGGTCCTGACACTGAATAATTATCCTCAGTTATACTATACACACTCATGTCATTATTGTCTCTCCAGTGTACATCAGTGTCTTGAAGTTTCAGATCATGTTCAGTGGAAGAACACGGCAGGAGAACAGATCCACCAATAACAGCCTCTACTGTTTCCTGCAGAGACACTGAAACAACACAAACTGTCCAAACACAAGACTGACATTACTTCATGTGGCCTGAATTTGACTATTAAATGAGTTGTTCAGATGTTATCAGTACTGCAAACACACAGATGACTGCAGAAACAGAACAAACAGTGTAAGTTCCTGTAACTCGAGCAGTAAATCATGACACTAGTTATAATGACAGAGTCAAAGTTTTATTCCCACACAGATGGGATAAGATGTCCTTGAGGTTAAATGATCTCATGTTGTCAGTGATAAAAGTGATCACTAGATTTAAATAGAAACATAATCTGAACTGTTAGCATATTAAAATATAAGCTACTTTAACTAAAGTGAGATCCGGCTCTCTAGCTGGTGTTTAACAGGTTTAACTATTGAGGACATTTTTTGAATAGTGAAGGACATTCTGGACGTCATAAACAGTAGCAGTCTTTACTTCACCTGTTTCACTTCAACATTTCTCTGAAGGATGTTTTATATTCCTGCTGCCATTGAGTCTTAATGCATTGTTATATCTTGACTTAATATCACTGTAAGAGCAGGACAAGATTTCAGAGCTTTCAATAACATCCTCATTCTGACCGAGAAAAATGAACAAGAGATAATTGAAAACAATAGGGAAATATAGCCTGACATTTTCATGAATTTGCCTTTCAAATGGGCTCAGAATCTTCCTTATAGTTCCTATCTCTTGTTTTCATCCTGACAGACTGTAAAAGAGACTGTATTCTCTGATGGGAGGAGAGATTCAGAGATTCAGGATTGTTGTCAGACTAGATGTGTGAGTGAGTGTGCAGGTACAGTGTGTCCCATATTCACCGTCATGTCTTGGTTTTGTTTATTATTACCAGTTACATCCTCATTCTGATCTACAGAGAAACTGACAGAGACATTTTTAAGCAAATATAAAAAAATCAATAAAATACTGACACAGAACAGGCACAAAAGGTGCACAATAATTTGCTTTATTGTATAAATGTTATTCAGGGTTGATATTATTGTCATATTTCACTGTTTACTTTTATCATGACAGGAACTCATGACAGACAGGTTTGTATTTCTCTTCTTTTTGACTTTTGTATTGTATGTATTATTGCATTTTGCGGTGTGTTTTGTAGTATATGGTCAAAATACTTTGATGCCTAATCATCATACTGTTTCTGAATCACACACAGGCATTCAGTTTGATAGTTCTTCAATAGTTTGCAGAGGTTCGCGTTACATTGACTAGTAAGGAGTGATGTTGATGTGGAAACTCTGAGGATCAGGATGTTTGTCATACACACAAATGAGCAAAGCCCAATCCCATGTGTGTATTGTGATGTTCTGGTGCTGAGATACAGTTGGGCCCTTAGAGAACATTCAGACCCTCACAGGTCCCTCAAAGAGCCCCAGTGAACTGCCCAAAACACACCAAGCGTCAGGAAAGGGTTAGTGTTGATGAGGAGAAAGTGGGGTTCAGATACTGTGGGTGCTTCTCATTTCTTATTCGTGAACCGTCTGTCACGTAAATTACAGAAAACAAAGGGAGGACTCAAATGCAAAGGGAAAAAGATATTTATTACAAAAGAAACACTAAACACAAAACAAAACCCACGAGGGGGAAAACATAACTAAATACAAAACACCAACTTCAAAAACGAACATACCAAAAGGGGTCACGGGAGAACAGGAGACGTGTACAAGACAACGATCCAACACAGACTGCAAACACAAAGGAACTTATAAAAGGGACAAATCAGGCAGGTAATGAGGGAACAACAGGTGGGACAAATGAAACCAATAATGAGATAACAAGGAGGGTGGGGTCAAAACAGAGACAGGAACACAAACACCACATGTGCTACACAAGACAGGACAGGCATGTGACATTACCCCCTCCTTAAGGAGCGGCTACCAGACGCTCCACTAGGGACGGGAGGGACAGACCAGGGCGGGACGGGAGGGACAGAACAGGGCGGGACAGGAGGGACAGAACAGGGCGGGATGGGAGAGACAGACCAGAGTAGGGCAGGGGAAATGGACAGTTCGGGAGGCCAGGGCGGGCCACAGAGTTCGGGCGGCCAGGGTGGAGACCTTCCTTCGGGCGGCCAGGGCGGAGACCTTCCCTCGGGCGGCCAGGGCGGAGACTTTCCCTCGGGTGGCCAGGGCGGAGACTTTCCCTCGGGCGGCCAGGGCGGAGACTTTCCCTCGGGCGGCCAGGGCGGAGACTCTCCCTCGGGCGGCCAGGGCTGAGACTCTCCCTCGGGCGGCCAGGGAACAGGCACCGGCTCAGGAACAGACATCACCGGCTCGGGCACTGGAACTGGCACCACCGGCTCGGGCACTGAAACTCCCACCACCGGCTCGGGCACTGGAACTCGCACCACCTGCTCGGGCACTGGAACTGGCACCACCGGCTCGGGCACTGGAACTGGCTTGGGCACTGGAACTGGCACCACCGGCTCAGGCACTGGAACAGACACCACCGGCTCGGGCACTGGAACTGGCACCACCGGCTCGGGAACTGGCACCACCGGTTCAGGAACAGACACCACCGGCCCAGGAACAGACACCACCGGCCCAGGAACAGACACCACCGGTCCAAGTGTGTGCGTAGTCCACACACACCACATGGCAGACACCACATGGCACCACTGGCCATAATGGCCAGTGTCGCGGTCACTGAGGGCTCAGGAACAGACGGCTCCGGCTCAGGAACTGGCACCACCGGCTCGGGCACTGGAACTGGCTCGGACACTGGAACTGCCACCACCGGCTCGGACACTGGAACTGGCACCACCGGCTCTGGCACTGGAACTGGCACCACCGGCTCTGGCACTGGAACTCGCACCACCGGCTCTGGCACTGGAACTGGCTCGGACACTGGAACTGGCACCACCGGCTCGGACACTGGAACTGGCACCACCGGCTCTGGCACTGGAACTCGCACCACCGACTCTGGCACTGGAACTCGCACCACCGGCTCTGGCACTGGAACTCCCACCACCGGCTCGGACACTGGAACTGGCACCACCGGCTCTGGCACTGGAACTCGCACCACCGACTCTGGCACTGGAACTCGCACCACCGGCTCTGGCACTGGAACTCCCACCACCGGCTCGGGCACTGGAGCTGGCACCACCGGCTCGGGCACTGGAGCTGGCACCACCGGCTCGGGCACTGGAACTGGCTCGGGCACTGGAACCGACACTGGCTCTGGCTCAGGAACCGACACTGGCTCCGGCTCAGGAACAGACACTGGCTCCGGCTCAGGAACAGACACTGGCTCCGGCTCAGGAACAGACACTGAAGGTTTGAAGGTCGTCTCCAGGATCCGAGCTAAACGCTCTAAATAGCCGATCAGTGCCCCCCCGGCCATGAGAATGGGCATCTCCCGATCGGTCTCCGACTGGGCAGACGTGGCTTGAACCATCTCTGGCTGGGCAGATGTGACCTGAACAGTCTCTGACTGGGCAGACGGAACGTGAACAGTCTCGGGTTGGGCCACTAGACTCGGGACCACCAGACTCGGGACCACCAGACTCGGGACCACCGGAACAGGGACCACCGGAATAGGGACCCCCGGAACAGGGACCCCCGGAACAGGGACCCCCGGACTCGGGATCACTGGAACAGGGACCACCGACATAGCCACGGAGGGGTTCTTTCCTCTCCTCCTCCGTTTCGGAACCACCGGAACTGGGACCACCGGAACTGGGTCGAGGAGGGGCCAGAGTGGAGAGTGGTCTTGAAATTCCTCTCGCCCACCTCCTCTACTGCGGCCTCCACGGGTACCACGAAATATGACCAACCGGGTCCCCTCAAAACTTTGCCTCCTCTCCCGCTCGGTGGCTGGGGAAGAGACCCTTTGCTGAGTCCTTGACATGGTCGGATCGTTCTGTCACGTAAATTACAGAAAACAAAGGGAGGACTCAAATGCAAAGGGAAAAAGATATTTATTACAAAAGATACACTAAACACAAAACAAAACCCACGAGGGGGAAAACATAACTAAATACAAAACAACAACTTCAAAAGCGAACATACCAAAAGGGGTCACGGGAGAACAGGAGACGTGTACAAGACAACGATCCGACACAGACTGCAAACACAAAGGAACTTATAAAAGGGACAAATCAGGCAGGTAATGAGGGAACAACAAGTGGGACAAATGAAACCAATAATGAGATAACAAGGAGGGTGGGGTCAAAACAGAGACAGGAACACAAACACCACATGTGCTACACAAGACAGGACAGGCATGTGACACCGTCACGTCTCAGCTCCACTCACTTAGGATGTGAGGGAAGGAAACACCTGTGTATCCTCACTCATGATTCTTTAGGAACACCTGTGTATTGTAATAGCAATTTTTTAACCTTACTGAAAAACAGCATCAACAGGTGTAAGAAACATTCAAGAGGCAAAATTGTAATAAAGAGAAAAGGCTTTATTCTCTGAGGATTCTTTTCACAGACCGTAGCCACCCAGCCATGAAAAACAGACAATCCTAAAAACATAATAAAACTGAGACATTTTATACAGGTTTCTAACATCTTGACCACACCTAGTTTTCTGTAACTTTCCAAAAGATACCCCCTATCTTCAACTGGCCTGGACTGGTTTTCTACCCCCCTGAGCAGGTCACACTGTTCTTTGTCCCTGAGAAGCCAAAAGGCCTTCATTTATGACCTAAATTACCTCCTGCTTCCCTCAGTTGCTAGAAACCCTCACAGAAACACATGATTAAATGGAATTAACAGTTTGGAAACAAATGAATATAAGAAATACTGATTTTTTCCACAACAGTATCCTCACTCATGATTCCTCAGGAACACCTGTGTATCCACACTCATGATTCCTCAGGAACACCTGTGTATCCACACTCATGATTCCTCAGGAACACCTGTGTATCCTCACTCATGATTCTTTAGGAACACCTGTGTATCCTTGCTCATGATTCTTCAGGAACACCTGTGTATCCTTGCTCATGATTCTTCAGGAACACCTGTGTATCCTCACTCATGATTCCTCAGGAACACCTGTGTATCCTCACTCATGATTCCTCAGGAACACCTGTGTATCCTCACTCATGATTCCTCAGGAACACCTGTGTGTCCTTGCTCATGATTCCTCAGGAACACCTGTGTATCCTCACTCATGATTCCTCAGGAACACCTGTGTGTCCTTGCTCATGATTCCTCAGGAACACCTGTGTATCCTCACTCATGATTCCTCAGGAACACCTGTGTATCCTCACTCATGATTCCTCAGGAACACCTGTGTATCCTCACTCATGATTCCTCAGGAACACCTGTGTGTCCTTGCTCATGATTCCTCAGGAACACCTGTGTATCCTCACTCATGATTCCTCAGGAACACCTGTGTATCCTCACTCATGATGTCACGATCAATCACAGGAAGCAAGTATGTAAGTAATCTCTTTATTGAAAGTTGTAGAGGTAGAACAAAAGTAGCAGGCAGGCAGGCAACGCAGGGACTAGATGGTCAGCTGCTGGTGCAGAAGTGTAGAGGTGATGAGACAGTGAAGAATCCAGCTGAACACGAAAGCCAGTTGAACACGGAACAGGAAACGAGGACACGAACTGAAACTCCGACTGGACTGGATACACAAACACTGAAGACATCAAACAACGATCTGACAAAGAGAGGAGATTGTGATGAGAATTTATAGGAGAGGTAATAGGCAGCAGCTGGTGCGGGGAATGAGATCAGCAGGCGCGCTGATCAGCAGTAATGAGCGTTAACGCCCACTCACTCACACACACCCACACACACAGAACAACAAATACACGAGACACGAAGAAAACAGTGAATTCATGAACCGTGACACATGATTCCTCAGGAACACCTGTGTATCCTCGCTCATGATTCCTCAGGAACACCTGTGTATCCTCGCTCATGATTCCTCAGGAACACCTGTGTATCCTCGCTCATGATTCTTCAGGAACATCTGTGTATCCTCACTGAAGTACACTGAATCGGTACAATTGGTCCAAGTACAATCGGTTTCTGGGTCACAGGTTGGAGGACGTAGGAACGAGGAAACATCAATTTGAGTATTGAGAAGCACCCTGAATTTTATCTAAATATGTTAGACTTAATTAAATTCAACTTATTTAACTTTTCTAAATTAAACTTATATACCACTCATGTGCTGTTTTTTTTGTTTTTTTTTTCAGAAAAAAACACATTTCTGATGCTTTTATTTTCTGGATAAAAGCATCAGCCAAATGTATAAATGTAAATACAAAACATTAGGTTTTAGTAAAAAGTATAAGATTATAAATATCAAAGCAACTTTGACAGACGCATTATTTCAACAAAACAATTTATTGGGTCTTGATCATCATGAGAACATGCAAATATAATGAAACTATACTCCTTGTTTCCTCTGTTTATACATGAGAATATTGAAATACATTTCAAACAATTCAGTTCCAGCAAATAAAACAATATTTTCAAGATGAAAGTTTACATAATTGTTAAGGCAGCAACATATTGACACTCACTTGTCTTTTAACCAAAAATTTAACTTTTCAAGATCTCATTCTGTTATACAGTAAGAATTCAGTGCATAAGGCAAGAATATAACAGTACAAAACTGTCTTTTACATCAGAAACTGTAAAAACTAAATGTAACTTACAAAGTAGAAAGACCAGGCAAAGTTATTTATAGCACACTTTATACACACTAGTAAAAGCACTTTCCTGTGAATTAACAGGAACCTGTTAAATGATAATAAAGGGTACAACATAAATAGTCATTAAGGAAATAATACGAAACATTTGGTCCTTTAGCAGTTGCAGAATAAAATACTTGGAGGAACATTAAGTTCTGGTAAATATGAGTTGCGAGTCACTTCACTTTTTCTGCACAGATTAATCTGATGGTTTGAGGTGCATCGCTTCGCTTTTGACTTCTTTATCATAATTACAACTTTGTCAATTTTTACTTTCAAAGTAAAAATGTTGTTGTTTGTTTTGTTTGTCATTTTCATTTCAATTTCATTTAAAGGGGGGGTACAATGGTGTTTCATGTATTCAGAGTTGTTTACAGTGTTAAAGAGATGGATTCTCATGCTAAACATGGCCAAAGTTTGAAAAAAATATTTTGGACGAATAATGGAGAATTTCTGTGCCGAAAATCTTACTTCCGGGTTAGTACAAGTTTCGGCTGTTTTTTTCCGATCGTGGATCTAATGACGTAGATCAGAGTGGAACTCCTTATATGAGCATTTCTCTCGGAAAAGCGCGCCCGCGAACACGTCGACCAGAGGAGAGCGAGACCGCGCACATCAACACGTTCAAGAATGTCAAGAAAGTGTGTATTTGGATGTGAGGGAAAGCTTACCGTGTTCAGCTTTCCAAAGAACCCAGGGTGCTTCTCAATTCTTATTTGTGCATCCTCGTTTCCTCTCCTCGCTTCCTTTCCTCGCGTCTCAGCTCCGCCCCCTGTAGGATGCGAGGGAAGGCTGCAAGGAAAAGACGCGAGGACGGAGGAATCGAATGAAAGCTTTTTTTATACATTCGAATCCTTGATCACTCGAGCGTCACTTGACCGCGTCATCAGCAGCGCTCAGAGGATCTGCCCTCATGTTGTTGAAATTTGTTTATTTAAGAAATTCATAATAAATAATAATAAAGAAAGATACCCTGTTGAAATATGTGAGGTGTGTGGTTTATATAAACTGCAAAAGTAAAGTATAAATCAAAATTATTGTGACCGATGTGAAGGGGGAGGAGAATTTATACGTGCGTCACATTTTAGTCGATAAAACTCTTCCGCATAGGATCCACCTGTGTATCCTCGCTCATGACTCCTCTGGAAGCCTACTTACTCTTCGATCCTCGACTCCTCGCGGTGCAATTAGAGAATTGAGATGTCCTTCAAGATGGCAGAGCTCGATCGGTTTCCGGGTCATAGGATGGAGGACGGAGGAGAGAGGAGACGAGGAGGGATATTGAGAAGCACCCCCAGTGTTACAAGAACAGTGGATGCAGTTTGTTTTTCCGGGGCAGCAACGGAGTGTAGGAAGTGCGGTTATGTGTTCTGGCCATTTCAGTGACGAATGTTTTATTAACAAGGCTCAGGTCGACGCTGGATTTGCAAATCGTTTGCTATTAAAACGTGGAGCGGTCCCAGTGATAAAAGACCCCATTCATTTAAGTACAACTGTATCGGATTTCTGTCTTTTGCTGGAAAGCTACCGCTTGACTCTATAACGTTAGCTCCGCCTCCAGGAGCTCGGCTTTTTCCGGAGAGAATCGGAAAGCTGTATTTTTCTTTTATGAATATAATAAAACTAAACACTTTTTGGAGATATTAAGGATGCACTACTACTCTATAGGTACTCAAGACTAACATGAGATTAGGTGAAACTGTGCATGTTATGTACCCTTTAATTTCATTTCATTGTTTGTCAATTGACATTTACATTTTTTTTTAAAGTCATAATTTCAACTTTCTTCTCTTAATTCTGACTTGTTATTGCATAATTGACATTTTGGGCCCTATCTTGCACCCAGCGCAATTGACTTTGTACAGTGACGCATGTATCATTCCTAAGCACGTCGCTAAACTAGGGAATGAACTTGCGCTCCCTGGGCGGTTCAGCGCAAAAAAGGAGGCGTGTTCCAGCGCAAACGTTCCTTCATGCTATTTTGCAGGTTTAGAAAACAGTTGCGCCACTAATCAGGAAAAAATAGTTTAAAGTCAGTGGCGCGTTGCGCATGTTATTCATATGCTATTTTAAGGGTGCATGCTTGGCCATAATCAATGTAGCGTGTGCACAACGAGCATACACTTTGATTCTCTCATCTACACAGAAGCAGCAGTTTTCATTTTTGCAAACCATACATTATTACGATAGATAGATAGATAGATAGATAGATAGATAGATAGACAATTTATTATAAAAGCATACATCTAGCTTACACATTTACACAAATTATCATACGCCTTTTTAACCGAAGTTAATTTGGGTGTGTTTCTCCATCCCCAACGTCCCTGACGAGAGCGTTGCTCTCCTCGGCTGTAAACCGCTCCTCGCGTGCGTCTGGCAAATCCGCCGTTATGATAGGAATCCGCTTTAGAACAAGCGCGTCTGCTCTTAAAGGGAATGTGAGATGACGCTCTGATTGGTTTATTTCACATTACGCCCAAACCACACCTATGAATAATGAAGCTACTTCAGACCAACCCATTTTAGATTTGCGCCTGGCGCAAGAGTCATTTATCCCGCCGGGAAAATAGCAACAGCGCCCAAGACCCGCCCACAAAGTTACTTGCGCTTTGCGCTTTGACACTTGTGTTTCAGATCGTTAAAATAGGGCCCTTTATGTCAATTTCAACTTTTTAATCTCATATTTATGATCTACCAAAACATGCTTGTTTTTTCTTACATGCAAGAAATGTTCCTACATTTTGATCCTATGGTTACAGGTGATCGTCTTTAACTCAACAACATTAACAACATTAAACTCTCTCACTCCTAAAAATAAATGAAAAAAATAATGAAAGACAGTTATATAAGAAATGATGTATTATGATCAGGACAGTAACTTATATTCTGCTGTTGTTTAGACTGGGCAGTGTTACCAACATAAACACTGTTCTGTGAATCTTGTCTGCGTTTCCCAAAAGCATCGTAAGCTTAAATAGATCGTAGAGCCTTTACCACCATTGGTCTCGACAATAAACCTATTTTTTTATCAAATCCTTTACACACTTTTATGATTATTTCTTACTTTTTCTATCTAAAGTTGTGGCAGCAAAAGGGAAACACAAATTCCACTGTTTTTAGCGCTAAATCTCATGCAATTGCTACCCAAGCTTTACAGTTGTGTCATGTACCAAATGCTTTATCATTATTAGCCTATCAGTTATTACTCATTCATGTGTTCAACCTCATGAGCGTCTAAACTCATGTCGTGTCTGTCTGTCCTACGGCTGCTTGAGGATCTTTTTCTCAAGTAAATAACAGCTATAACTATAACTATAACTATAACTGTAACTATAATTACAGTTGCAATGCCAACCCAGAGCCAAGGCGATGATGTTTCCACACTGTCTGGTTCTGTTTCTCCTTGGTTTTCTTGATCAGTCGATATGGTTTCTTTTCCTGCTGCTGATTCTGCAACAAAAAAAGTATAACAGGAATCTTTACTTCACTGTGATAAATATAACAGACCAGTCTATAATTTATATACAGCAATTGAAACATCACTAGTGAACTTCAAATATGGGATCAACTTCTTGCCTTATATAGATTTTAAAGCAAACAACTTTAAAGGTGACATATTATGGCCTTTTTCACAAGATGCAGTATAAATCTTTGGTGTCCCCAGAATGTGTCTGTGTAATTTCAGCTCAAAATACCAACCAGATCATTTATTAGAGCTTGTCAAAGTTGCCTCTTTTTGGGTGTGAGCAAAAACGTGCCTTTTTGTGTGTGTGTGTGTGTGTGTGTGTGTGTGTGTGTGTGTGTGTGTGTGTCTGTGTCTTTAAATGCAAATGAGCTGCTGCTCCCCTCCTCCGTTCAGAAGACGATCGATCCTTTACACGAGGTTCGGATACTCCGGCAATAACCCGTGAATAATCTCACTCATCCAAAATCTCATAAATAACCACACAGCAAAATCCCCTGTGCTAAATTAACACTCTCAGTGTTTATATAAGTCCACACTCAGAGTGTTATAAGTAACACTGAAGCAGTGTTAAAGTTAATGAGGTAATTAAGTGATTAATTGAGTGATGATTGAGCATTATTGAAGACACCTGATGTTAACAAGCAGAATCACTGAAACCGAAATTGGTATGTTACCATTATGATGATCAGTGTTTGCTTTAGTTGGGCTCTTGACCCTTAAATCATTAACTTTAGATTTTGTTTGGCTGCTGTAACTGAGTTATAACAGCCAGATGAACAAAGAAAAAAGGTGATGGTGTTGGTTGTGTTTTAATATAATCATTATTTCATAATCATTTAACCTGAATCACTGAACTCATATAGAGCCTAATTTCTGAGTTAGATATACACTGTTAGAAAAATCTGTAGAAATTACAGTATTACTGGCAGCTACTTGCCAGTAATTTACTGTAGATTTAAAATTATGTTATTTACTGGCAACAATTTGTTCAAAATTAAATGAACATTAAACATTAACAAGTCTTTATCTTTACAGAATAAAACTAAAATAACATCCTCATGCAAAGCATTCTGGGAACCAAAATCTGAAGGAAAAAAACAGAAAAAGGTTGATGAAGATTTCTGGTTCCCAGAATGCTTTGCATTAGATTGTTATTTTATAATTTTATTTTTTAAAGACAAAGACTTGTTAATGTTTAATGTTCATTTAACTTTGAACAAACTGTTGCCAGTAAATAACATAAATTTAAATCTACAGTAAGTTACTGGCAAACAGCTGCAAAACTACAGCAAATTTTTTACAGTGTACTTTATTAATTATAGCAACACTGTCCTTTAAAAGCATAATATTTTTAACTTTTACAATGTAATCCAAATAATTTCCTAAAAGTTGTTCACATACAAAAATATATAATATAATATATATATATTTTTAGACACAGACATCAAGAATCAGCCTGTGAATCTCAAAAATGGTCACAATAATAAAGCATGTTGCAGTGCATTCTGGGTACCACCAATCAAAACTCATTCATGGCTCCCATCATACATTGCTGCATGAATAAATAATGAGCTTATGTTCAGAGGTGATCTGTTTGTCACCATTGTTGAGATTCATACGCTAATTATTGATGTCTGTGTGTGCCTGAAAAGAACACTTTTTAAGATTTTTTTTTCGTAATTGATTTGATCATTTGGATTTCCTTGAAAAGGCTAAAAATGGCATGCTTGACAAGGACAGTGCTGCTATAATCCATAAGGTAAACTTAACTCAGAAATGATGCTCTCAATGAGTTCAGTGATTCAGGCCAACTAATGATTGTATTAAAACACAACCAACACCATCAGATCACATTTGCTCTTTGTTCATCTGGCTGTTATAACGGAATTACAGCAGCCAAACAAAATCTAAAGTTAAAAATGTAAGGGTCAAGAGTCCAACTATACTAAACACCGATCACCCTGATCAACTTTTAAAATTAAATTTCTCCTTCAGTGATTCTGCTTGTTAACATCAGATATCTTCAATAATGCTCAATCATCACTCAATTAATCACTTAATTATCTCATTAACTTTAACACTGCTTCAGTGTTACTTATAACACTCTGAGTGTGGACTCATATTAACACTGAGCAGTGTTAATTTAACACTGGGGATTATGCTGCAGTTGCGGAGTGCAGCCTTACGGAGAGACTCAGGATGAGGTTAAACTTTTAGACTGACTGGACGTTTCTTAATGGTTAGTGGATACATCATGTAGCCTATGTAGTTGTTGTGTTACATTGATTCATCTCATCGTATACATCATGTTTAACTTTTACACAAGTTGACACAGTCTGAGGTCTTTATAAAACAGCTGTGATTTATTTTTTTTTTTTTTGGTCAAATAGTGCTCGTCTGTGCAGCCAACGACAGAACAGTGCATGTTTTGCTCGAAGTTTTGCCATTGTATTGCGTTAGAACTGGTTACACTGTTGAAAACCAAATGGCGGCGCAGTGGGTGGAAATGTGCAGATTAAGGGGCGGGAATATTATAATAAGATCCTCTTCCTACGTCAGGCTGACCAAAACAAAGTTTCTGGGTTGTCACTTTTATGTTTTCTGGGTTGGTAAATGCACCGGGGACCCAAATATAGCACTTAAAAACAGATTTCATGATATGTCCCCTTTAATTAAATTAAAAACTTCATGCCCTAATGCACTTGTTTCACACACCCATAATGATCAGCTTTACAGTAGGATGTTCAGATGTGTGTGTGATGAAGCAGGTGTATTCTCCAGCATCCGCAGACATAAGTTTGTGGAGTTTGATGGAGAAGTTTCCTCTCTTATACTCCTCTGGAAAAGTTTCAGTTCTGTTTTTATACTCTGGATCCTGTTTCAGACTGCTGTCATTCACTATTATATCACACACAATCTTGCTGCTGCCATTGTGTCTCCAAAACACATCTTCAAGTTTAAGATCATGTTTAGTGGAAGAACACGGCAGGAGAACAGATCCACCAATAACAGCCTCTACTGTTTCCTGCAGAGACACTGAAACAACAGAAACTTTAATTGTAAATGTTCTTTAAAAGTCAGTAGCATTAATTTATATTTCAAATGTATTTTTTTTAAGTGCTTACCTTTGTTTATCAGCACCGCAAACACACAGATGAAGCCACAACTGCAGAAACAGAAAAAGTTTAACTTCTGTGGTTTAACTTGAATAGCAAACACTAAAGTCATGAGTTTGATTCCCACATAACACACATAATAAAGATAAGATGATAAGATAGTATAGGGTTCCCCTCCCATACTTAGTTTTATTACTGATCACTGATGTCACTAAATTCATCTCTAAATATGTTACAAACTGGCAGTAAATGTTCTTAAGGGGGCAACTTTATTATCCTATTGGTAAAACCTTGAATTCACTAGAAATAAAACTACTATCAAATAAAATTACCCATGTATGTACCAAAAAAAAGTGCTAATGCTAACTGCTCTTAATCAAAATAATAGTTACAGCAGATAAACTATGCATACAAACTTTATAATCATTGATTAACCAATTCATGTTTAATGTTTTAACAACAGATTTCCTTTTTAATTCTAGTTCAAATAAAGCCAAACAACCAAAACACAGCAGGCCAAACACGAACACGAGCAACAAGCTAACGCTACACGCCTTCACTGCTGAGAAGAACACGTGTGTGCAAACAGCGTTTCATTCTGCATTCAGCAAACATACCTGATCATCATGGCGCCTAATATAATCAATATATATATATTTAATTTGACTATATTGCATAAAAAATACTTTTTCAATTAGGATTAAATTCTACTTTTTTGAACAGAGAGTGTTGTAGCTCTACAGCTTCCGTACACCAAAGCTTTACGTATGACATCAGACGTAAGTGACGCCAACAGAATCACGTGAATGATCAGCAGACACGCGCAGATATTCGTTCATCTTAAATTTACTTCGGTAGGCTATAATCAAGACTCCTGAACTACAGCTGAATTTTCGCCATTATTAATATCATAATGTTTCTGATCATAGTAATTTAATCTCTAATCATCTGTCTGTCATATATGCACTTTAATCATCAATAAAATATATGACAAAAGCTTTTTATTTGATCTTTATCGTTTATTTTATTTTAAAAAGCATTTTTATTAGTTAGATTAGACTGTAAAAAATAACTCGTTAAATTTACTGTAAAAAATGGCAGCTGTGCTTAACAGAAGTTCACCGTAAAAAATACAGTGCCAATGTTCCAGTTTAACAGTATGCCAACCTTATATTTCATTAAGTTATACATTGTTAATATACCTACTTTAACTTTCAAAATTTGCCTTTACTTTAAAATGTGCAATTATAAAACAGGTAGCAAAAAGAAATGGCCTATTAATAAAACATGATTAATAGGCTACTCATATAGATGGTGCACAGTTCAAATACACAGACAAAACACCACCAGCGTAACACAAAACACTAAAATAATGCAATAAACATTAACTAAATTACATCAAAAATCACACAAAACACAGCAATGTATATTACTGATAACAATCATTTATGATGTAATGACTTGAATGTCCTTTTACTGTTTTACTGCCTAAATGATCTGGTAATTCATATAGTTTTTACTTGCCAAAACCTGGCAAAATGTATTTTACAGTAAAATTACATATAATTTGATGTTTAAAAACATTTACGTTTTTTTTTTTAGTTTTTTTTTTTTTTTAACCATGTATAGTAAATCAATTAACATGTTTTAACTTTAATTTACCAAATATTGTGTACAAAATATTGGGCTAGTTTCACTGAAAAATCATCAAGTTTGTATAATAATAAAAATTAGCGGTCTTTTCAGCAGGATGCTATAAAAGTCCTGGGGTGCGTTTCCCATACAACTACATAATTTGCTTCTTCACTACCGATCGTTGGAGAAAGATAGGCATCTGAGGACTATTTCTCATTTTTCTCAGTTATTTTGCTTTATTTCCAGACTCAATATTTGGCTCGTTCTTAGTAGAGCACGTTCACACATGCGCAGTCTTCAAAAACTGTGCTTTAAATCTCTTGACAAACTAAAAGACGTAAATGACATTTGTATGTATTCTTAATAAATAACATGGGTTGTACTGAATGTCAGCTTGCTTATTTTGCTCAAGATAAGGATTTATTTAGTCCACATGTCATGCAAACTAGAAACTATGCCTCTAACAACAGGTTGAGAGTTGTCGTTCGAACCACACAACTTTGCAATGCTGTTTACGAATGTTTGTTAGAACTATGGTTTCGGGAAACACCAACTCGTTGACTGCTGATAACGACGGAACTTGCGAACATAGTTGTCTAACAATGCTTTTGGGAAACGCACCCCTGATGTCTGATGTGACGTTTGATCC
>NW_028295852.1:0-15527 GCF_964197995.2 Scardinius erythrophthalmus
AAATGTTTTGTTCTACAAAAATCTTATATGTTCATTCAAAGGGCCATCTTGAATCATCAGGGCAGCTTTGGGCAGATCCAACTCACATTGCGTTATGCCACCTTAAGGAAGCGGCTCATCGTGATGGTCAACAGCTGCAAGTGAGATGCCTGTGTCTCTTTTTTTAATATATACCTTCTAATTATTTACCACACAGCTGAAAGAATCATAAAAACTATTATCCTTCTTCATGACTCCTTAGGGATCTGTTTTCCTGCAGCGAGAACGGCTCTGATACTTACGTCCGCATGTATCTGCTGCCTGATCTGACGTGGAAACACCGCAAGCGCACTCCGGTTAAAAAGAAAACTGTGAACCCTGTCTTCAATGAGATGTTAGAGCCATTTTTCACTTCTTGAAAACCAAGTATTTTCATTGTTTGAAAAGATCTCTAAAATAACTCTTCATCTCAGATTTGAGTTTGCCGTGTCACCGGAGGAAGCAAGAACCAGAAAGTTGGATGTTGCTGTAAAAAACAATAAAATGCTTCACAAAAGGGAGCGAAAGGAGATTGGAATGGTAAGTAGACAAAGAACGTGGATTGACATGAATATATGAGGCAGCGATAGACTAAGCATTATCAGGATGTTGAGATTAAAAATGTTATTTATATTTCCCAAAAGGTTTTGATTGATATGTCTGAAATAGATCTAAACATGGGCTCCACAGAATGGTAAGGACAGCAAATGTGGTCAAGTAAATTTGTTGTGGCATTAACTTTTACCGCACAGAATTTTTTTACTAATATGGTTTAAGCATATTGATGGTTTGTGTTTATGTATAATTTTTTCTCTCAAACAGGTATGAACTCTCTCTCCCCGGGCTAAAGAAGACAAACTAGCAGAACAGAGGTCAACTAGTCGCAAAATAACTTAGAAAATGTATTATTTATCTTATAATTTTATCTTGTACCCATTGCTGAGAGCTACCCAGATGAGACAGATTGCGCACTTTGACACTGACTTTAAAGGTGATTTGAATACATAATTCCTAATTCTACACAATATTTCCTCTTTATTGCTTATGTTGACCATATGCCATTCTGTAGGATAAAATTTTATACATTATCTATTTTCACATTTATACTTCGAGCTTCATGCATTTGCAGTCTTTTTTATGTGATACAGTGATTCTTGACATGGCTTTCAGTCTTTTTCCTTCTTTCTGTCCAAGTCTTCAAGACAGTTTTATAATTTTCTTTTTTGCTGTTAACAATACTTGTTCATTAACATATTTTATATAAATATCAGTATGAACTCATGAAATGATAGAGTATATGAATATAGAGACAAATATGATTTAAAAGCATCTTAAAGCATGAAGTATTATTTTTGGTTGTTACAATGGAATTCAAGATTCCTAAGATCTATTTTTCCAACAATATGTCTTTCTGCACTAATAAGAAATATAATTGCATTGTTTTATTGATATATTTGTAACTAAGATGTGGAAGAGCAGTATATGTGGATTGTGCCTATACACTTTTTTTGAATGCCAAAAGTATCAGCTGTATAGGGGTGTAAGAAATTACAATAAAACAATTAGAATTTTCGAAGTTCTTTATTTGCAGTGCAGTTTGTATAAATGTGCCTGCATATTTGTTTGTGCATGTTTAGTGGAAATATCACCGGAATTAAAAAAACAAAACAATTTTGTAAACATTTTACAGCAGAAACAGAAAATAATTCATTATAAGGCACATGCATTTTCCGTCATTAAAGCCCTTTTAAAACAGTTTTAATGATTCAGTAAGGAACATTATGGGAACTATGGTTTCATTTAAAAATCTTCTCCCTGATTGTATCTGATGTGATCAAGCCCTCAGTCTCACTGTGTAAACTGATTGATCTTTAAATGACTAAGTGAAAGTAATTAAATATTCAGGATAAGCATTATCATCACGAAATACCACAAAAATGGTCGGAGCAGCAGGGTTGTCCACAACTGTGTCGTACAGGTCACAGTTGGTATTTTTTGTAGGTGGCACAATCATCCCACCTACTCCTTTAGTGAAGTCTCCCGTAAGGACTCTGCAGAGGTACATGTGCTTTTGTCCCTGAGCATTAGGCACTGAGTATGTGTTGTTACAAGAGTAGCTTGCATTAACTGCAAAGTATGTGCCGTTTCCATATGCTGCAGCTGTAACAGGAAAAATTAAGAGATGAAAAATACATATATACCCCACTTCAATTAGAATGATGGAATGCACATATTATAATGACTGTAGTAAATGATTTACCATTTTTTCCTGCATAACTGCGATTAAATCCACTCTTATTGATGTGATTGATAGTCTGCTCACTGGTTCCATGAAAGAGTCTTTTCTCATTGTTTTGATGACCATTCTTTTTTTCCATGACACTTTTGTTATTCTGGTAGTTCTTCCACATGCCAGGATTCTGGATTCGTTCAATCTATAATAAAAAAAAAAAAACAGGCGTAAAAAACAGACAAGAATCCCATAATGAATACAAGTATAAAATTGAGTTGTCTGTGAAGTTGTCATGTGTTTATTTCCTTGCCATTTACAATTTATTGCACTGCCTTTCTAGTATAAAAATTAGATCCACCTACACCCATTCTAAGAATTCTATCTTTAACTGCGGTTGGAATCCTATAAAATTGAATGAACTGTTCATAAAACACTAAAAACAATACAATAAAATGAAACGCACCTTCAAGACTTTGTTGTTTGGACAAGTGGCCTGAAAGCGCCCCAATACGTCTATGTATTCTGTGCTGGTCGGTTGCAAATTAAACTTTTGGTACAACTCATTAGGTGCCATGGCATCCCAATGCTGTGGGATACTTTCAGTAGCTGGAGAAAAATAACAACTTATTTAAAATTAGTTCTAGTGCCATTAGACAAATCATATCCAATTCACATCTTTTATTTATGATAAGATAATTTACACATTTATTCACTTTAATTGAGTTTTTATATATGTATTCTTTTCATTTTTCGTATTGATAAATGATACTACACAGCAAATACCTTTCAGTCTGTCAATGCGTTGGATGTTCATCTTGTTTCCTCCAGTGGTGCTCACCGCAGGACCCTCAGGCAGTTTGACCTGGTACGTTTGGCCTTGGAAGGAAATTCTGATGTCTGGAGCTTGGCTGTCGAGGGCCTTTTCCAACTGCAAATTTGTGCGTTGATCAAAACTTTTATATTGCCCACCTTGTTCATACTGCCAATCCACAAGTTCACTTGTGTAATCCATTTCTTTTTTGAGTATCTCATCCTCTTTGGCTGTTTTGAGCATTTCTTGGATTTCCTGAGTGGCTTTTAGAACATCTCGGCTGAGACCTTGTACTGTGAGTGTGGCCTGTCCTGAGGTCCCTTCAGAACCCTTATTGGCTTTGTAGTCTAACCTTATAGTCACATTCATAGTCCTTTGCAGCTCATAGATTCTCTGTTGGTCTTTGTCTGAAAAGGTAAGTATGGCTGTGTCTGTGATAGACTGGAACACTTGTTCATAAGTGATCATGTCCTCTAAGAAACGCTTTGTTTTGTCCACTTCTGCTTGCGATGGTCCACAGATAGAAAAAAACACTGGATCTACTTGCACGCCTTCAATGACAAAGTCTTTGCCACCATGTTGTTTCATTTCTTTCTCCCAAGACCCACCGAAGAAGGATTTAGCATATGCTGCAACATACACAAAGTTGGAATGCAGAAATCGGTCAGGTCGCGTTTGATATCTTTGTTGTGCATGACCTTATTAAAATGCATTTCTAAACTACACTGTTTTATGAATTAAAATTATAATGTTTTAAAGGTTAATCAGAAAATTAAATGTTCTATGAAATTAGGTTGAAGTGAAAGTGATGAGATTCATACTTTTGATTTTTGACCATGTACTCTCTTTCTCTTGTTTGGCAGGTCCAGTTTCTCGATACTGCATGCTTTTGAGGAATTCAGGAAGCATGGGGGCCTGGAACACAACCAATCTGACCAGCTTGAGAGTGGACTGGGGAGTTTTTCCTATCATGTCAATCACACCATCCATCATGGAGTCTGCTACTTGACCTGGAGACAACCCCGCTTGTCCTGAGAAAAAGAAAGCAATGCGACTATGAACCATGTCCATGTTTTTAGCAAAAGTTATGAACATAAAAAATATTGTACAAATTTGGGCTGCCAAAGTTAATGCAAGATAAAAAAAGGTTATCACCAGTTCACCACTTATAATTTGAGAAAATAAATTAAATGTATTGTACAAATAATAAATACATACATATATATATATATATATATATAAACAATGATGTGGAAAAATAAATACATACAATAAATACAAATATCTAATACAGGTATATTACTTATAGAAATTGTATTCATATGCTCTCTTTATATTTATGGACAGTCATTGTGTGATATAGATAAATAACAATATCACTTTCCCTCTCATCTGTTATTTTTCCTGTTCTCACCTGTGCCGATAGCTGGGAATGCAATGGAGGTTAACTTTTCCTTGGCACACATTTCCAGTGCCTT
Source organism: Scardinius erythrophthalmus (assembly GCF_964197995.2). Classification (NCBI taxonomy): domain Eukaryota; kingdom Metazoa; phylum Chordata; class Actinopteri; order Cypriniformes; family Leuciscidae; genus Scardinius; species Scardinius erythrophthalmus. The sequence continues at coordinate 4,541 of NW_028295852.1, forward strand.
TTTAACATGTTTTTGGATCATAATAGCATTGCTTTGTGCTGAAATGTGGATTATCCTTTTACACTGTAAATTCCCCGCTTGAGTCATTATCAGTCCACTGTTAGTCTTGGCCGCTGGAAAAACACATGAACCAGAATTATAAATCTGCTCTGTTCTGTGTATTAAACTGTGTAACATTTCAGGACATGTGATTTTTTTTTAAAGTATGATTTATTATGTAATTTATTTATTACTTAATTCTTATTAAAATATTTTAGGAACTAAAACATGCTTCTTACCAAGCTGCTGGCACTCAGCTTCAACATTTGGACCGGCCTTATCCATAATAGCCTTTGAGACACCTTGACAGTTTGAGATAAAAGTTTTATGTAAATCTCATTCATTCCTATCTTATAAAATTAAGCAACAAGCAATTAAAGGCAAAGTGCTTGAAAAGTCATTAGTAAGGAATAAAACATTATCAGCCTTCTACTAACTCAGAATTAGTAACTTTACCTGATTTCAGTGTGAACTCTTTATTGCTGGAGTTCACAATGACATCAGTTTTCTCTGTAGTAATATCACCATTCAGGACCTGAAGTGTTATTCCTCCCACTGTAGTCTCATGAATCCCAGATTTTGTTGTGACCTTTGAGAAGGGGCCTGTGATTTCATTGTAAAATAAAACAGAACTAAATAATAATGGAAAGATATCATATCAAGGGGAACTGACTTCATACATCCACTAAAAATTACACTGAGACCAATTAATTATAGGTTATAGGTAATTTGTATATGAAAATTGAAGTTTTGGGCACCTGTGCTCAGCGGCTGTGTGGGGTTACTTGCTGAGGCAGACTGGCCCATAAACCTTTTGCTGTACTCATCTGTGAATGCCTGTTGTGAACGACATATAGTATTACTGGGGTCAAAATAACTTTATTATTGTACTAAGTGTCAAAAATTGTGACTAAATGGATCTAACAAAGGCTGATATGAGACCATATATCAGATACCTGGATGGTTTGGGTATCTTTGGGGTGAAGAGCAAATACCACTTCCTTCACGTGCTTTGAACTTCTTTTACTGCTAAACTTGAAGGCCGAGTCCAGCATTGTGCAGACCACCAGTGGCTTTGGAAATCCCAGGTTTCCTGTGCCAATGGCAGAGAAAACAATGGAGCTCTGCTGACGCTGCTCTGCCTGACCCAAACACTTATCCACGATATCCTCCAGCATCTGCTCAAAGAGAATAAAAAAGTCATCAAAAGCATCAGATTTGAAATACTAATCTCTAAATCAACCAATATTATCTTAATTAATTCATAATAGTATTACCTTCTGCTCGTTCCCTTGTCCCTGATTCCAGTGTGGTACAACTGCATGGAACACCAGTTTGTTCTTCAGGTTTGCACCAGCTGTTTCAAAGACTGCTCCAACGTTTGCAGAGCCTGTGACTTGCTGATTGAGCAGAACCTGAAGCTGTGGACCAGCTGCTTTTTGAAGGGCAATTGAAATAGCTCCAACACCAAGATTCAGGTCACTGCTGAGAGTGTTCACAACAACATCCATCTGTACAAAAAAGAGCAGTTATATACAAATGATTAGTTTGCACATGCACCAGCATTCACTTAAGAACAGGACCTAAGAACTTCTTGAAAAACAACAAAAAAAAAACTCTTATTTTAGAAAAAACGAAATCTCTAGACATTTTGCTATTTCAAATACAAAAATGCACTTTAGAAAAAAGCAATACACCAAATAATATTATGCATAATTTGTAAATATTGAACTCACTGTTGTATCCTCAATGTTTCCTTTCATAAGTGTGATAGTTAAGCCTTCTTTTGTCTGAAAACTTTGTGATGCCCCTTGAAAGAGCGCAGTTATCTGTTGTTGGCTTGGAGAAGAGCTTGCTTGGGTTTGCTGCTGGCTGCTTGAACTGCTTCCAGCTGTTATGATTGGGGTAGGTGAACTGACCCCATAAATTTTCTTCACAGCAGCTTCTAAAGCTTGAACCGTTTGATCATTATTGTCAACTAGGTGAATCTTCCTCAGCGCAATGTCCCCTTCAACAAAATCACAGAACTCTTTTATAGCTTTCACAATGGTACATGCACAAAGGTCCAGAGGGAAACCAAATACACCAGAGCTAATGGCTGGGATTGCCAACGACTGGAAGCTTTCCTGATCTGCCACATTCAGACTCTTCTTCACAGCTTTCTTCAAGAGCTTTTCGGACTCCTGAGGATTTGAAGAATTATATTGTGGTCCTATTGCTAATATGACATGCTTGCATCGCAGCCGTCCTCCAGCATCGAGGAGAACTGCATCACCTGTTGTCAACCTCCGTCTTTTGACAAGATGGTCGCAGTCATTCTGAAGTTTAGGACCAGCAGCAACTGAGAGTGCTTTTGCTAAACCTCCATCCAGTAGTAGGGTCTCTTTGCATGCACCGACCACTGCATCCGCTTGAAATGAACACATGTCAGCTTTGTATACTGTAATTTCAATTCCTTCATGTGATTTATATTGATAAGCAGGCTTTACAATCTGTGATTGAACAGTGTCATGTGGGTGGTCATACTCATCTATTAATTGGACCAAACAATTCATATTTGTCTTGGCCATTGTCACACACACTGACTCTTTCTCCTTGAAGAACTTCTTTGCCCCTGGTTTAACTATTTTCATGGTGCAGTGATGCACAGAGGTAAGCAAGTCCTCAAATACAGGCACACACTCAGAGACATAAAGCTTTGGGCCACTGATCATGATGGTTTCATCTTTGAAGACCACATTCACTTTCCCTTTCACCTCTTCAAGCCAATCCTGCTTTTTGTGAGCCTTGATGAATGTGACAACGGTCTTGTGAGCCTTCAGAGTTTTCTCGAAGTGTGAGTTTTTCTGAACAAAATCATTTAACTCTTGTTCAACATCCTTGATAGACTCTACAAAACCAGAAACCACCACCTGGTTGATGGATGTCTGTACTGTAACATTTTTAACATTGTTTTTTATGTGAGAGACAAGGTCTTGCCAATCTGATCTTGTTAGAACACTGGGATCTTCTACGTTGAAGCTCAAATGATCCAGATCTGTCTGCATTCGCTTCTCACCAACATCCAAGTCATTGTCTGTTTTTCCAACAAGCAAAACTCTCTTTCCATCAGATTCTAATGCTACATTGATTCCTTTGTTAAAAAACAAAACTTTGGACATTTCCTCAAGATCCTTCTTGTGTAGAAAATCTAAAACAGATTGGTGGAGCTCAGTTGGTTTACGAATTAAATTAAGAACAGCCTCCAGTATCTTGTTCTTTGTTTCCAGCATCTCATCTTTTAGACCGTAAAGAGTTAACTTTTGGCTGTGTGCATGGTATGTTATGTCCATTTCTGGAAATTTGTCTCGAGTTTGCTGCTCCAAACCATCACAGAGAAGAAGCTTGTAAATTGATGGAGTCATATTTATTTCATCAGTCTCACTACCCTTCTCCCTTTGTATTTTTTGGGTAACTCTCTGTACAGTTTCTCTCAGAATTCCCTCAATCCCGTCCAAATCTTCTTTCAGTCCGGCTACAGCTATTGTCCCTTCATCTGTGTAAGGAACCAGTGTGACTGCCTCTCCCACCACTACATTTTGAATTTCAGACTGTATCTCTGTCCATGCATCCTTCAGAATGTGGAGCTCAATGGATTTAAATTTAGACATTGCCACTGAGAACCCAGAGAGGGCATTGTCTGTCCATGTTTTAATGAGTTTTCTTGTCTCCCCGCCTCTGTTGAGCAAGGATGATGAAGGACTGATCTTCACTGCTAAGGATTGAAAATCCATCTCACAAAAATGACTGGACATAGCTTGGGTGACTAAACCCAGAGATTTTTGGTTTTCCTTAAAGTGGTGCCATATAGTCTTATCAATCTTCTCAGTAAATTCCTCTGGAAGTCTCAGAGTGGGTCTATCTTTACCATATAGAGCTGTTTGTAGTGTTTTGTAGTATGGCAGTACTCTGAAAGGCTGCTTTTTAATCTGATGTTGATGGTTGATGACGGTTTGCACATCTGAAAAAGCACACATTGTATGTTTATGCATATGTCAAAATTAAATTCAATAAACACATTTTTATTGTAACAACTTAATGTACCTTCAGGATTTTTAAAAGTGATTATTGCTGACTGATCCGTTTCCATTGTAACCCCATCATCCTCTACTTCTCCATATTTTTCAAAATAGAGCATGAGGTAGTCTAAGTTTGTGTTCGGAGGTAAGCCTTCAGCTTTCACCGTTGAAGTCATCTCAAGTAATCTGACTTTTATGTTTTTCCTCTTAATAATTCCATTGCTTGGGCAGGATATAATGAAGTTTTTTGCATCTATATGGAACAAAATATAAGTAACAGGAAATGTGGGTTAGGGGCAAGGTGATCAACACTCAGAAACCCCCCCCCCCCCACCCCCCACCAGCTAGTATTTTGCACGTACACTACCGTTCAAAAGTTTGGGATCAATACGATTTTTTTATGTTTTTAAAAGAAGTATCTTCTGCTCACCAAGGCTGGATTTATTTGATAAAAAAAAAAACAATAAACAACAGTAATATTGTGAAATATTATGACAATTTAAAATGACTGTTTTCTATATTTTAAACTGTAATTTATTCCTGTGATCAAAGCTGAATTTTCAGCATCATTACTCCAGTCTTCAGTGTCACATGATCCTTCAGAAATCATTCTAATATGATGATTTGATGCTCAAGAAACATTCATTATTATTATCAATGTTGAAAACAGTTGTGTACAAATATTTTTCAAAATTCTTTGATGAATAGTAAGTTCAAAAGAACAGCATTTATTTAAAATAGAATATTTTCTAACATTATAAATGTATTTACTGTAACTTTTGATCAGTTTAACTCATCCTTGATGAATAAAAGTATTGATTTATTTTATTTCTTCCCCCAAAAAATAAAATGAAAATTCTTACTGACCCCAAACTTTTGAACGGTAGTGTTTAATGTTACAAAAGCTTTAGATTTCAGATAAATGCTGTTCTTTTGAACTTTCTATTCATCATAGCATCATGAAATAAAAATGTAAAAAATTGTTTTCAACATTGATAATAATCATAAATGTTTCTTGAGCATCAAATCATCATATTAGAATGATTTCTGAAGGATCATGTGACAATGAAGACTGGAGTAATGATGTTGAAAATTCAACTTTGATCACAGGAATAAATGACACTTTACAGTATATATTCACATAGAAAACAGCTGTTTTAAATTGGAATAATATTTCACAATATTACTGTTTTTGTTTGTATTTTTAATAAAATAAATGCAGCCTTGGTGAGCAGCTTGGTGATACTTCTTTTACTGACCCCAAACTTTTGAACGGTAGTGTACATCTGAAGAGTATACTCTACTGAAGAACACAACCCAAGACTTACCCTTGCTATAAGTAAAGGTTACCACAGCACAATTGCTCTCTGGTATCATTTCAATGCTGAAGTCAATTGACTCGGCAGAAGATCCTTTCAGCACATTTTCCACCAGCATTGTCAGAAACTCTTGACCGCTGTTTTGGATGTTTTCAATTACAGCTGATCTATGGGTTGTATCTTCTTCTTTTTTCTCAGGTGGCTCAACCTTCTCTTCTTCTTCATCTTCTTCTTCTTCACTGTGTGATTCACCTAAAAATAAAAACATCATTCATCTGAAAAGTTTCAAACAGTGTCTACAATGGTGGTGAGTGGAACGCAACAAAAGACAATAGAATCCATTATAATCAATGATGCTGTCTACATTGGATGCAATGTGGTGCAACATATCTCATTTCTGATGTACTCCAAGCACCTATGCCATTTCTAAAACAAAGAACAATTGGATTTGCAATAGTTGCTTTGTCACGTCTGGTGTAGACAGACTGCAACTTCCTGTTGCAGCACGGTGCATGCTACACGGTGTTAGTTGTGCTGATACAAATATATTTGGATTACTTATATTTAAATTAACTTAAGGGTTTCTAAAGATAACATTTATTACGCTTGGTATCCTTTTTGTGCTAGGGTATCATGTGCAAATGACCATGCTAAAGCTGAATAAAATCTTATTCAGTATAGTATACTTATCCCTTTTTTGTCCACGGCTATAGAATACTTGATATCAGATTTTCCTAATATGAATGGTCAGAAAACCTTTAAACCCCATTCTCTGAACCAAATTTTCAATAGCCTAAACCCATTTGTCAAATAAATCACTCTTTCTGTTAAACCTTAAACAAGTTCAGGCAGTTTAACTCTGAACACATTCTCACTCACAAAAACACATATCGCACTGTGATGCACTTGTGTTGCAAAACGCTAAACAAGACAGGCAAGGCAAAAGTTTAACACAACTACAATACACTTGTCATCGTTTATACACAACGACTCAAAATTGTTCACACTTATTTCTAATGATGTGATCAAACCAACTGTACAAAATAAGCCAGTTCAGAGTGTACAGGTGCACTGAATGTTGATACGAATAATAGATGGAAACACTCTGAGACGGAGACGAGGAAGAGTATGTGTAAGAGGTGGTGGAAAAGGAGGAAGAGGATGAGGACAAGAAAGAGCAAGGTGTGGACAGTGTTGTCAAGGCTGGAACCGGCACACCAGAGGGTTTTTCCCTTTGCCTGGCAAGAGACATTATTGCCTGTAATGTGGACAAAGTCCTCAGGCTGGACCCAACACGAAGACGTGATGCTGAGGCAAAATGAATCTCTCACTAACTTTGATTTTGCAGTTGCACAACTCTTTTGAGTGTACTGTAACATGCTTTTCATTTAGAGGTTTTTTTTTTTACCTTTTTGGCTTTTGCAGTTGGACTACTATATTTTACAGTATGCAAGTGCTGAATATACAGACATTCAGAACTATACAATATTCAGTACAAAATACTACAGTGCATACAGTATACAATCTATTCACCTTACTACTGTAAGTTGCGATTACTAAACTTTTTTTGTAATTGCAAAATTAATTTACTGTGTTACAATATACTTTTTTTCTGTAACTGCATGCTTTGGATGCTGTGTTCTCCATTTTTTGATGTAGTGTCTAATGAATGTTCTGTAGTGTTTATATTTTGATTGGCTGTGTATGAAAGCATTGTTTGATTTTGAGCACAAATATAATGTTTTATTATTATTATTATTATTATTATTATTATTATGCCAGAAGAGTCAGATGTTCTCTGAATGTAGTATGATGATTTGGTGTGTTTAAGGTTTTTGAGAAAGTGGGTGATAGTTTCAAGAAATGTGTTTTAGCAATTCAGAAAAACTGTAATATATAGGGTACAATGAGGCTAAAGATGCACCCAGGTAAAATGTGCATTTGATTTTAAACTCTAAATCACTACATGGCACAAAAGCTTGCCGCAGAACTTTCCTAAACATCTGCATTTCACGATGCAAGTGGAAATGTGGCTGATCATTTATGCAATCGCGGGCCGCAGTGCAAAGTTGATTCTGAGCTAATTGATCTAATATTTAGTATTTTATAAAATGTTGCAGATTTCAACAGCACATGAGAATCGATTCAATTATTGTCCTGTTAATGATTTTCAGTTTTGTTAAAAGTAATTAAATCAACACTTTTTAATAGCTGAAGAATATGTAAAAGTATGGTATTTGAGGTAAAAAAACAAAACAAAAAAAACACCCCTGCTGTTGAGGCTAAAGGCATGATCATTAACATGATAATAAATAGCTGGCTGCATGACATGGTTAGATAAATATGAAACCATCATATTTAAAATTGAATTGAATTGAATTCAGTTTCCTGTGTTAGGTCATTGGTGCTTCTCAATCAGCTCCTTAGTTCAGTAGTTGGGACACTGATCATTATTATAATTATTTAATTATATTCCAGCATAAACATACATACATCCCTAGACAGGTAATATTGGGGAAAAAAATCTAGCAAACATTTATAATTTATTTATGGTTGAAATGTTGCATGTATGTGCATATGTAAAGTATTTATAATGTACTTTAAATAACATTAAAACATAATATCAACAAGATATCAGTTCTGTTGTTCATAAATACCAGTGCCCGAATTCATGAACACGATATACTGATTCACAACCTTGGAAGCTAGGGAGCCTTTGTCCCAGTTCATTAGTTGCCATGGTTTTTGATTTGCCCTCATGTGTTACCTGTGTCTTGTTAATTATCTTGTTTAGTCCCTAGTGTTTCACTGGGTGCTTCTCAAACGGAAGGCTGCATCCTACCGAGACTGCGTCCTTCCTAGTCCAGTCATTCTGCGGTTTGTAGGCTAGACTCCTCAGCAATTAAACGCTAGAATGAGACAGTCTAGTAAGTGTCCATGGCTACGTCACACACGTTCCCGCCCCCACGGTCACGGCACGAAAATACTATTAAAACTTAATTTTGAAATTTATAATTTTATATTAACTGGCTTTCTTTTAATGCAATACAGTGAATGACAGCTGGCTTACATTAGTGTCAGTTTAGTGTTAAGTCAGCAAAACAAAAGATAGCATATATGCTTTCATGTCCAAAAACATTATTTTTGTCTTACATTTAATAATAAACTCAGACAAGCTCAGTACTGACTCATCTTCTGTAAGTTTATTTTCGTGTGTGTGCAAAGGATTGTGGGTGATTTAAGGCCGCGAAGGATACATCCAATGCATCCTTCAAAACAGGCCTTCAGCAATTGATGAGATATGCAGCCTTGGTGGATGCCGCCTTTCGTTTAAGGAACACTCGCGGTGTGTATATAGCCCCGTTTTTTTGCTGTTCCTTGTCCATTATCGTCTGCTTGCTGTATGTTTTGTCCGTGTTTTTGAGAAGTTCTGAGATACCTGAGTATTTTGTTATTTTGATTTTGTTATTAATAAAGACTATGCTAAGCATATATCCTCCTCTTTTATCCTTTGCCTCAACCACGCCCTGTAAATCATATTATAAAATATCACATTTATTGTTACTACTGTAAAGCCATATTACATTTTCATGGGATCTCCTTCAAAGCTTTCAGAATATTTAGGTTTAAGTATTTTTTTTCTGTGTTTTTAAAATGAGCATTTTACAGTTTATTTGTTAAAAATACATTTCCTTTATTTATTCAGATAAACAGAAAATAGTACAAACTTTCCTGAAGTGATTGTTTTGAACAAATATTAACTTAGATATTATGCAAAACATTACTTGAGCTAAAGTATTTGTATCATTATTGCGGGCCGTATGTACCATCCTGGTGAGCCTTTTATCCCGAATGTAGGAAAGAATTTTTAAGCAAAACAAACTACTTTAATGATTTATTATACCACAAAATGTGTTGATCCATCAATGTTCAATAATATGTGTGTGTGTATATATATATTTATATATATATATATATATATATATATATATATATATATATATATATATATATATATATATATATATATATATATATATATATATATTATTGAACATTGATGGATAATATGTACACACACACACACACACACACACACACACATATATATATATATATATATATATATATACATTCCTCAACATTTTCCTTAAGTTGTGCCTTTAACCCTGTTTAACCCCATTGTACCCTACAGAAAAAGATAACTTGTTACACAATACAGCACGCAATATTAACACTTTTTTGTGTAAAGTGCTACAGAAATAAGACATAGACTTCTATGCATATTCAGTATATTTACAAAATAAACAGAAAAGAAAGGGTCAAAATTTATTTGTTTCTCTAAACTTTGAGTTTTGATTTCTAAGTAATCAATTTATGTACGTGTTTTCATGCATGATAGTTGGGTGTAGGTAATTGTGAAATGACTGTGGTATTTAAATGGCAGTGTTTTCTAAATGAAAAACAAAGCTGTTAGTTTTGAGTGATGAGTCTACTGTAGAGAACTGTGTTTGCACTTTGCAAAAAGTTTGTTTTACAAATGCAAACTGAGTGTAAAGCATATATAATGTGCTTGCAATTTTGCAGATTTGGTCTGAATAGGTATATGAGTTTTGCTAAGTGAACCTTAAGTACAACTTTTAGTGTGAAAGCATTTTTTAAAAACTGTAATATTACTGTAATATTGTTGTAGTGTTCATCTTATTGCAGGGCTAATGCTATTGAAGGTATGCTGTAGTGGACAATGTTCCCTTTCGTGGTCACTCCGAGTTACATCGGATGACGACGATTGGGGTTTCGCTTAGAAGCCTATCACCTTCGAGTATATAAAACGAGCCAATGGCAATGAAATGCCATGGGTCTGCGGAATTTGCATAGCGTAACTCCGCCCGCCGCAGGGGGGTATATAAGGAAGTACGCTGGCAGAATGCAGATACTGTATGTTTTCGCTTCGGAGCCGAGAACTTCTCCACTACACAAAAGCCAAAATTCTGAGTTATTTCTTCTCATTCCTTCGAGACGAGCGAGCTCTCCGGTGTTGGTGTGACGGCGATTTCAGCGAGTGCACATTTCTCTGCTGATCTGGTCAGTGATCTGACAGTTAGTGTGATTTCTCCCTGTTCGCTTCAACATCCGCAGAGTTTTCCTCTCACAAAAAGAGCATTGCATGTGGCACGTCTTTTTAAAGATGTCTCGCCCGTGCACTTCTGGTTGTGGTCGCGATGTATTTTCTCCTGATGGGCACAATCTCTGCTTAGCGTGTTTGAGCGTTGATCACGCTGAAGCAGCGTTTGTGGATGATTCATGTTCTCACTGCGGGAACATGACCATCTCCATGCTGCGGTCGAGACTCAATGAGCTCATCAGAGCGAGAGTCCCCTCATCCACACCCCGATCTACGGTCTCCCCGAGAGGCTGTACTTCGGCTGGTGGCCAGGGTGACCTGAGGGTAACTGTGTGGGACAAACCGCCGACACGTCCACGGTCCACACACCCCTCTTCAGCATCGGATGCTTGTGGGTACACTGGGGTTCCCACAGTTGAATGTTCTGTCGCGATGCAGCTGTGTCC
>NW_028295851.1:0-12500 GCF_964197995.2 Scardinius erythrophthalmus
GAAATAGACCAATCCATCACGCTGATGCTCTGTTGTGGCTCTCGTTTCACAGTTCAGGGTTGAACAAGGATTCCAGTGCAATATAAAACAGGACAAGTCACACATCCCTGACCTGGGATCCTTTCTAAGCACAAGAGGATCATAAATCTGACCCCTCCGGCCCCCTCATGGTCACAGCGGTTCAAACAGCTCCTCACACCTGGCCTGAAACTCGCGGGTTGTAAAACCGAAAGGCCGTTTTGACCCGGCATGTCCTGACACCATTCAGATGATCCTCCGCCATTAACGGATTAGTTTACTTTAAAATTTAAATTTATGGATAATTGACTCTCCCCCATGCCCTCAAAGATGTTCATGTCTTTCTTTCTTCAGTTTAAAAGGTTTTTGAGGAAAACATTCCAGGGTTTTCCAGCATATAGTGTCTTCAATGGGGTCCAACGGGTCGAAGGTCCAGATGTGAGTTTCAGTGCAGCTTCAAAGTCTCGACACGATCCAGCCGAGGAATAAGAGTCTCATCTAGACAAACCAGCCGACATTTTAGAACAAAATAAACATTTATATACTTTTAACCACAAATGCTGGTCTTGCACTCGCTGTGATGCGACACACATTACGCAATCAGGTTGAAAGGTCAAGCGGGACGTAGGTGTAAGAACAGACCCAGTGTTTACAAAGCGAACGTGCAAAGAATAAGTCAAATGCCATTTACAAAAAAATTACAAGGTAAAACAACGATGTCGGACGATTGTGAAGTTTGAGGAGTAAATGAGATGGAGTTTTTCACCCTTCTCTGCATTTCAGAACCGGAACATGCGCGACCTTTCAACGTGATTACGTAATGTGTGTCGCATCACAGCTAGAGCAAGAAAAAATGTTTATTTTGTTCTAAAATGTCGGCTGCTTTGTCTAGATAAGACTCTTATTCCTCGGCTGGATCGTGTCGAGACTTTGAAGCTGCACTGAAACTCACATCTGGACCTTCGACCCGTTGGACCCCATTGAAGACACTATATGGAGGAACATCCTGGAATGTTTTCCTCAAAAACCTTTTCCACTGAAGAAAGAAAGACATGAACATCTTGGATGACGTGGGGGAGAGTCAATTGTCCGTAAATTTTTATTCTGCAGTGAACTACTCCTTTAACATGATCTCGAGGGCACGTGTAGGACTCGAGTCCCAAAGGATTGACCCATATTTGACAGCGTCCTAAATTCAGACTCCTAATGTGGGCCAATTATCACATGGACGCCTGTGTTCCTGTAATAGATTCCTGCTAAACATCGTTCTACCATGCTATTCATCCAAGAACCTCATAGTGTGCGTATTGGCTGGAGATATCCCAGCATGCTTTGAGGGTCAGACTGGTGCGATGGCCCTGAGTTTGTCTGCTATTTATGACTGTTAACAGCTATTGTTCCAGATAGACCTCAGTTGTGTCCACTCCTTATCATAAAAGAGGCTGTTCTGGGACTTTAATGACCTGCCAATGGCCGTTATCAGAACACAGGCCTGACAAAGGAACAGCCATAAACAACAATAAAGCGCTGTTATCCTACTGTAAAAAGCAAAGGCCTAAAGAATAGCGAGAGGTCAACCGCTGTAGCCCTCGCTGGCCTGATGTTGACTTAGAGAGACTATCACTGACAAACACAGGTCAGACACACACACACACACACACTCACAAACATCTTCTGTTGCGTATAATTAAATCCAGATGAGTCCAATCTGATGTTACTGACGACTGTAATGTCAGAGTTTGAGACTGATTTCATATTGTTGTGGGATGTGTCTCCAATGTGTTTAGTTTAGGACAGCTCAGTGTGTGTGTGTGAATGAGAGTGAGTGAGTGCGCGTGTCCGAGGCGCGCCCCTCCCCCGTCTGATCCCCGCGAAGCAGCGGATGAGAGTGTGTGAGAGTGACACGGTGACCAGTACAGGTAGTTAGCGAGTCCATGTGCAGTGTATTTCAGTGCAGCTAGAAAAATAAAGCACCTAAACTCTTCGGCAAGACGGCCTCTTTGTTTTTATATGCTACCATCACACTAAACAGCGTGAAGTTTAGGGAGTTAACCCCGGGAGGAGAACTTCCGGCCCTGGAGAAGACGGATCTCCCCTGTGTCTCCCAACCACGGTTAGGAAACAGAAACAGGAAAGGTTAACACTGGCGACCACGAAGGGACATTCACGTTGTTAAACTGGTGAGCAATGAAAATAAAAGGACAATAAAAAGTAAAGCCGAGTGACTGTAATACAACTGTAATAGGGGCGTGGCTAAACTAATATAACATGGCGGCCGCTCGTTATCCCTCCGATGTTTACGGACGAGAAACTAACTACTCAAACCCGTTCATGTCGCTAACCAATGTTGAGGACAACAGTCAAGGTACTGTGAAAGCTTATGAACGCAAGGCTGAGAGAAAACACGAACATTATAACCCATTCCTGTGTGATGAAAGTTGCACTAACACACTTGCAAATGGAGAAGATCTGTTCGCGCCGTTCGACAGCCCCGCCCATTTTTCGCCCACAAATCCCTTTTGCAGAGGCAACAGTCAAAGCCACGGCTCCGTGGGAAGGCCAGACATGCACATTTTCACATATCCCGCTCCAGACATGCCATTTAAGGGGCACTATGAAGTTACAAATCCCTTTGCCAATGCTCACATGGGAAGTTTTGTACAAAGCACACCAGCTATATCCAAACCTGAAGCCGTTACGCTTCCTATGCCCTATTCTTTTATTAATCCCGACATGACTGTGAAACATGGACATTTCCCACTGCGCCAGCCCTGTCCCTCATCTCCAACACATAAGAGCCGCTCTGCGTCCCGTCAGCCTCCTCTGTCGGACAGTGATGAGGACTATAACCCCAAAGAGAGAGTCCCCACTCTCCGTCCCGGCCAGTACGACGGCAGCACACCGTGGAGAGAGTTTCTGCACAGGTTTGAGAGCTGCGCAGAGGCAAATCACTGGTCAGTCAAAACAATGGCCATTCAGCTGAAATTCTGCCTCACCGGAGCTGCAGGCGCCATCGTCCACAGAAACCCTCGTTCGTCCAAATGGGACTACCGCCGCCTGCTGGAGGAACTCGAAATTGCTTATGGCCCTTCTTCAGATCATGCAGCGGCTGTAGCAGTAGAGCTGAGGCAAAGAGTGCGTAAATCTGGTGAGGCGCTTCATGTGTTCAGAGATGACATTTATGGAAAAGTAGCTATAGCTTATGGTGATTGGTCAGAGGCTGAGCAAGACGCTATAGCTGTTGAAGTTTTCACAAACGGCCTGGGGGATGCAGAGCTAGTTCAAAGACTATTAGAAAAACGTCCAGCTACATTAGCCAAAGCTTACGAGATAGCTCACCGTCATGACACTACCAAGAGAGCTGCTTCCTATGTCACCAGCATCATGCAGCCAGGGGCCCGCAACCTCACTGAACGCAGGCCCCGGGCTGCTGTTGTCAGAGAAAGAGACAAAAATGAGACTGTGACTACCACTACCTCTGCAGTTAGCCCATCACTCAATCACTTTGTCCCACGCACATCTGCAAAAACACTAAAGCAGCACAAGAACTTTAAAAAGGGTGACATTCGCTGCTATAACTGTAATGGTTGGGGTCACAAACAGAGCCAGTGCTCGTCCCCTCAAAGAAATACAAAGACTTTCTTTTCAAGCGCCGCCAAAGAAAGCCCGCTGACCACTGTGTTCCACCTTAAAAGCCAGCATCGTGAAATGAACATTCACATGCGCATATCTGAGCTGGAGGTATGTGCAGTCCTGGACAGTGGAGCGCGGAGGAGCGTGCTGCCCCTTCACCAATACAACGCCATTCACCAAGACGTGAGACCACCGCTTCAGTCATCCACCGTAGAGACTTTGCTCGGGGTGGGACCAGGAGACGTGCCAGTGCTCGGTGAGGCCAAGATACCGGTCAGTATCAACAACCGTCAAGTTGAAGTGGACTTCCTTGTAGCGGATATAGAGGGCAATGAGGTGCTGCTTGGCCATCCTTTCCTCACCCAAGCTGAGGCCCGCCTTGATTTCGGTAGGCACCGCATAATTCTGTTTGGGGAAGAAGTGCCCTACTTTCACCCAGAAACTGTTCCAAAGTCACACGCTGTAAGAGTGGCCAGAACTGTTGTGGTTGAAGCGGGACAAGAGTACCTTGTCAAGGGCAACGTGCACTTTTGCAGAGAAGCTCAGGGAGACATGATGCTTAGCCCCACCAAAGGCTTCGTTGAAAAGCACAAAGTACTCATTGCCAGAGCCCTAGTCAATGCACAGCCCACCAACATCGTTCCATTACGCCTCTTTAACCCTGGCAATAAGGCTGTGACTATTAAAGAAGGTGCCATTGCAGGCCTCCTCCAGCCAGCTGAAGCTCTGCCCTTGGCCAGTGTCCCCACAGCGGCAGACTTTCCAGCCAGCCCCCCTGCAGTCCCAGAGCACCTCCAGGAGCTCTATTCCCAGAGTTCCACTGACTTTAATGACAATGAAAAACTTGAACTATCTAACCTGTTGTGTGCCTATGAAAGTGTCTTTTCCAGGGGACCTGGTGATCTGGGCCGGACCAGTCTTGTGCAGCATGACATCATAACCCGGCCGGGACCTCCAGTGAAGCAGCCTCCTCGTCGCATGGCTGGGGAAAAGCAGCGAAGTGCAGAACGGCAGATCAGTGAGGGCCTCCAGAGCGGCATCGCCACACGCAGCCACAGCAGTTGGGCCTCACCGATCGTTATGGTGCGTAAAAAGGATGGGACTTATCGCCTTTGTATAGACTACAGGGCACTTAACAACCACACCATCACCGATGCGTACCCGCTACCCCGCATCCAAGACACGCTGGATACTCTCGCCACCGCCAAATGGTTCAGTACTTTGGATCTTGCTGCAGGTTATTGGCAAGTTGAGCTAACACCAAGGGCCCGCCGTGCAGCCGCCTTTTGCACCCGCAATGGGCTATTTGAATGGAACGTTATGCCGTTCGGCTTATGTAATGCGCCGGCGACGTTCCAACGCCTTATGGACCGTGTCCTTGCCGGCATGCAGTGGGAGACCTGCCTCGTCTATCTGGACGACATCATCGTGCTGGCCAAGGATGTGCCTGAGATGCTGCAGCGACTGAGCCAAGTGTTCCAGAGACTCAAACAGGCAAATCTCAAACTGAAACCAGCCAAATGCTGCCTGTTCCGCCGTCAAGTTGTCTATCTAGGTCATATTGTGTCCGAGCACGGTGTGGCCACTGACCCCAATAAAGTCAACAAAGTCCAAGCTTGGCCCACTCCCACATCAGTCCAAGAGGTCAGACGTTTCATTGGCCTCGCCTCCTACTATCGCAGGTTTGTGAAAAACTTTGCCTCCATTGCCGAACCGTTACATAACCTGACAAAGAAGAATGCACACTTCCAGTGGCACGCTGAACACCAAGCCGCCTTCGACACGCTCAAGCACCACCTCATCACAGCCCCTGTCTTAGGCTATCCACTGGACCATGGTGAAATGATCCTGGACACCGATGCCAGCGACTCAGGTATCGGCGCTGTTCTGTCGCAAATGCAGGGTGGCACAGAACGGGTGTTGGCGTACGGTAGCCGTAAACTAGCCAAAACTGAACAGAACTATTGCACTACGAGACGGGAGCTGCTAGCCATTGTCGATTTCACATCCCATTTTCGGCAATACCTACTTGGAAGGCCTTTCAAGGTACGAACCGACCACAGCAGCTTGCGCTGGCTCACGCGAATGAAAGAGCCGGAAGGTCAGTTAGCCCGGTGGCTTGAGAAGCTAGCGGAGTACGAGTTCGAGATCATCCATCGCCCAGGTCGCTTGCACACAAATGCTGACAGTCTCTCCCGCAGGCCCTGCCGCCAGTCCTGTCCTTGTAATCTGCAGGACCCTTCCTCGCAGCGGAGAACCACAAGTCACCAAGCAATTCAGTGTGATTTGGACTCTGACACCAGCTCCCTATTGCTGAGTCCGGTGGGGGTAAGCGCTGTCAATGTTACCAACACAGACACTTTAAAACAAACAGAGATTATTTATATGACAAACACAAACGAGACCAGACTGTTTCTTGGCTGGACTATGGAGGAGTTGCGCCAGGCTCAAGCTGCTGATACAGACATTGCACCAATCAGAGCTTGGTTAGAGGTCAGCAGTGAGCGGCCCCCGTGGGTCACAGTCTCCCCATGCAGCCCAGCTACCAAAACGTACTGGAGTCAATGGAGAAGACTGTACTTCAGAGATGGAGTACTGGTACGCCGCTTTTACTGTTTAGACGACACACAGTTCTATCCTCAAATTGTTCTTCCTCGCAAAATGCAACCCGATGTGATGCGCCAAATGCATGAAGGGCCAGTAGGTGGACATTTTGGTATTGAAAGGACTGTGGCCAGACTTCAAACCAGATACTACTGGTACCACATGAGAGAAGATGTAGCCCTCTGGTGCCGGACTTGTACAAACTGCGCATGCAGAGCCAGACCCCACAAGACTCCACAAGCACCCATGGGAACTGTCAGAGTTGGAGCACCCATGGAGCGCATTGCACTGGACATTATGGGCCCACTCAATGAGACAGAACGTAAAAACAGTTATATACTCGTAATACAGGAGTATTTCACAAAATGGACTGAAGCGTTCCCAATCCCTGACGAAAAGGCTGTGACAGTGGCAAACGTAGTAGCAACTGAATGGGTATGTCGCTTTGGAATGCCTCACTGTCTGCACAGCGACCAAGGGCGCAACTTTGAATCAGAGGTATTCCAAGAAATGTGCCGTTTGTTTGGCATCGACAAAACCCACACTACACCATTCAGACCGCAGTCCGACGGCCAAGTTGAACGTTTTAACGCCACCCTCCAAAAGATCCTGGCCTCCACTGCAGAACACTGTCACTGGGATTGGGACCTGATGATCCCATATGCAGTGATGGCGTACAGAGCAACCAAGCACAGCGCTACTGGTTTCACCCCCAACTTCATGATGTTCGGCCGTGAAATAAGCGAGCCAGTGGACCTTGTAGCTGGTTTGCCTCCGGACTCAGATCATGCACCTTCCGCCCCTGAGTATGTGCAACAAATGCGTGAGCGGTTGGAACTAGCTCACAACATCACCCGAGAAGCTCTCGGTGAGTCAGTCACGCGTGCAAAAAGACAATACGACAAAAACGCTTGCCACACACAGTACAAAGTCGGCGACGCGGTGTGGTATCTCATCAAAGGAACACGTCATGTCAAAAACAAAGTCAAAAAGTTCCTCCCCTCCTACGAAGGACCTTACTTTGTTATGGGACATTTAGACGATCTAGTCTACCGGATCCAAAAGGGCCCCAGAACTAAGGTCAAGGTCGTCCACCATGATCAACTCAAATGCTACCGCAGCCGTGAGCCTTTGGACAATGCCTGGGTCCTGGACCAATCCCAGAACTGGACGCCTTCTGAGATCCTGCCACCAGCTGTGGATGGGCACCCAGCGGACCGGGAGGATCTCGGTCTGGACAGCCTCTACTCTACTGCCTCGAGTGATGGTTCCAGCGACTCCCGGCCGTCCACTCCACCTGCTGCTAATTCTCACATGATCGGGTCTCTTCCATCCACTCCTTCCCATGTGATACTTGATCATGGTGGGGGTGCGGTGGAAGAGCCTCACCACCAGTCTCTGCGCGAACCTCGACCCCAACGTCAGCGCCGAGAACCGTCCCGGTATGGGGACTGGGTCACTGAGTGAGTCACCTATGACAGTTCATATTTGCACTAGAGACTTTACAGTTCACGTTTTTGGACTCTAGTCTAGTTTGTTCTATATTATTTTTTTTTTCTACAAAAAGCACTTTTGTTTTCACGTTCAAAAAAAAGGAAAAAAAAAGTAGAAGAGTTTTTCAATGCTTTTACATGCTTGCACTTTATTGCATCCAATGTATGTTTTGATTATTACTGTATTAGTCAGACAGTATTACCTCTGGTCACCGAAGAATAGGATTTAAAAGGTGATGTACTCTTATGTTTTATTAGAGACTATTGCATTTCCGTTTATGTTTCACTCTTGTGTTCACTGTTGAATGAGCTTTAGAACTTTTAGCACTGCTTAGACACTTGTTAAATTAGTATAACCTACCCATTTAGATTTACATACTATTTGGGACACAGCTATCTCTTCACATTTTAGGCCTACAGATATAGAGAGTGTGTGCTAAGTACATTTAGATGGAATGGAATTAGTGTTAATTGCCAGTCCATGGTGGGGGTAGTGTTGTGGGATGTGTCTCCAATGTGTTTAGTTTAGGACAGCTCAGTGTGTGTGTGTGAATGAGAGTGAGTGAGTGCGCGTGTCCGAGGCGCGCCCCTCCCCCGTCTGATCCCCGCGAAGCAGCGGATGAGAGTGTGTGAGAGTGACACGGTGACCAGTACAGGTAGTTAGCGAGTCCATGTGCAGTGTATTTCAGTGCAGCTAGAAAAATAAAGCACCTAAACTCTTCGGCAAGACGGCCTCTTTGTTTTTATATGCTACCATCACACTAAACAGCGTGAAGTTTAGGGAGTTAACCCCGGGAGGAGAACTTCCGGCCCTGGAGAAGACGGATCTCCCCTGTGTCTCCCAACCACGGTTAGGAAACAGAAACAGGAAAGGTTAACAATATACACTACCACAATTTAGGGTCGGTGAGATTTTTAAGGTTTTAAAAGAAGTCTCTTCTGCTCACCAAGGCTGCATTTATTTGATAAAAACAATAATGTATATATTCTAATGTAAATCATCTGTTTTCTATGTGAATATATAGTAGAGTGTAATTTAAAAGCTGAATGTTTTCAGTCTTCAGTGTCACACGATCCTTCAGAAATCACTCTAATATGATGATCAAGAAACAACTATGATTTTTATTAATGTTGAAAAGAGTCATATTTTTGTGGAAACATCATAAATTGTATTTTTACATGACTCTTTGATGAATAGAAAGTTTAAAACAGTGCTTATTTGAAATAAAATTTCTTTTGTAACATTATAAATGTCTTATACCGACACTTTATCAATTTAGCGCGTCCTGGCTGAATAAAATATTAATTTAATTGAATAAAAAAGAACTAAAAACTCAATCTAGTCATTAATGCTGGATTTACCGTACAAACAAACTGAACATCCTGAATGTCACCCATCACTGTGTACATCTACACTAACTCTAAATCACACACTAAAGTCAGACTGACGTTTGCTCATATTCATCATCATAATCATCAGTTCAGTTCAGGTCTATAACTTTAGCTGACAGTGTTGCATGAGTGAATGAGCTCTCACACACACACACACACACACACACACACACACAGCACCCCGGGGTGTTTAAGGGCAGGAAGCAGCTTTATAGAGGGAGACTATAACGACACAATGACCGTCTGCACACACACACACACACACACACACACACACTCTCTCTGAGGGCAGCGAGGTCGAGTGGGCTTTTGTGTTGCTGACGGTTTAGTGACAATGTAACGGTTTACTCACACAACAAAGACAGTAACTTACACACAGTCCTACAGTTCTCTCTGAAACAGCCATAACATGATCTGATGCGATTCTGTTGAGCCATTGATTTTTTTACACCGATTTACATTATTTTCCATAACAATTAAGTATTTACCTACAGTTCTCATTGTCAAAATGCAAAATATTATACACATAAAAAAATTAATTTATGAAAGATATCTTACACTAAAATATACCTAAATTATTAGGTTTTTTAAAAAGTATTTATACAGGGCAGTCATATTTGTTTTAGTGCTTTTAATTTATGCTTGTTAAATGAACTGTTTTAACTAATACTGTAAAAGTGTTCAGATGGATTACTGAATAGGATATTGCACAAAAATGTTTACATCCTTTATAAAAAAAACAAGTATTTAAAAATATATTAAAATGAATATTAAATATATTTAAATAACATACATACATATACACACACACAAACAAATGTTCAAAGGGATTACCTAAAAATAATTATAAAGCAAAAATATTAATATACTTATTTAATAATAAATCAAGATATAGTAATAAATATATAAATCATCATAAAAAATATAAAATATATATTTAAATATAAAATAATTATAATATTTTAAAAGTATTTATAAATCACGGTCATATTTGTTTTACTGCTTTTGATTTATGCTTATTAAAGGTTTCCTGCATTTAATTTATGCTCTTAAATTAATTTCTTTAACATTAATATTGTAAAAATTACTATTACAGTCAATCAATCAATCCAACAACCACTGAGAGTGTGTGTGTGAAAGACTGTCAGACTGAGATGTCTATGGATTACTGTAATGAGAACTTGGTGGTTATGAAAATTATGTCACAATGCAAATGTTGTTTATGAAAATTAATGATCTGAGTTTGCATGTTTTCTTCATCCGCCATGTCTCCACACACACACACACACACACACACACATGTGATATCAGTCTCAAACATACTCTCTCTCACACACACACTCTGACTCTCACAAACACACTCTCTCACACACACACACTGACTCACTTACACACTCGCTCACACTCACACTGACTCTCACAAACACACTCTCTCACACACACACACTGACTCACTTACACACTCGCTCACACTCACACTGACTCTCACAAACACACTCACTCACTCACACACACACTCACAAACACACTCACTCACAAACACACTCACTCACAAACACACTCACTCGCTTACTAACTCACTCACAAACACACTCACTCACAAACACACTCACTCACAAACACACTCACTCACAAACACACTCACTCACAAACACACTCACAAACACACTCACTCACAAACACACTCACTCACAAACACACTCACTCACAAACACACTCACTCGCTCACTAACTCACTCACAAACACACTCACAAACACACTCACTCACTCACTCACTCACTCACAAACACACTCACTCACTCACTCACTCACAAACACACTCACTCACTCACTCACTCACTCACAAACACACTCACTCACTCACTCACTCACACACTCACACACTCACTCGCTCACTAACTCACTCACAAACTCACTCACAAACACACTCACTCACTCACACACACACTCACAAACACACTCACTCACAAACACACTCACTCACAAACACACTCACTCACTCACAAACACACTCACTCACTCACAAACACACTCACTCACTCACTCACTCACAAACACACTCTCACTCACACACACACACACACACACACACACACACACACACACATACACTCACTCTCACACACACACAGACACACACACTCACTCACTCACTCACAAACACACTCACTCACTCACTCACACACTCACTCACACTCACTCACACTCACTCACACTCACTCACACTCACTCACACTCACTCACACTCACTCACACTCACTCACTCACACTCACTCACACTCACTCACACTCACTCACACTCACACTCACTCACTCACACTCACTCACTTGCTCGCTCACTCTGTCACACACACACACACTCACACACTCGCTCGCTCGAGGGAAAGGTGGAAGAGCCTCTTCCCAGCGTGGGATCATTAGTGTTCCCGGGAGGAGTGCTTCATACACAGATAATTGAGCACATGCTCCAGTGAGCTCGTTTAACTCGTTTAACTCGGGCTGCAGTTCA
Source organism: Scardinius erythrophthalmus (assembly GCF_964197995.2). Lineage (NCBI taxonomy): Eukaryota > Metazoa > Chordata > Actinopteri > Cypriniformes > Leuciscidae > Scardinius > Scardinius erythrophthalmus. Next base: position 11,651 of record NW_028295851.1, read on the forward strand.
GACACACTTAATTGGCCACAATTTAACTCATTAAGGGAAGCAGTAAAGTCAGAATCCAGAGGAAAACAGGCCCTGAATTACAGCGCGCCTCAGATCTCTGATCGTTAACTGCAAACTACCCACAATCCCCTGCTCTGACACACCGGATCTGACCGTGGCATTGGGTTAGAGGAGCGGGGTCACGGCCGGTGAACTCTGACCCCGTGTGTTTCACTCTACTGGCACTAAAGGTCAGCCGTTCACAACCCGCTGATCCACATTCAATGAGCCTTCGCTCCATAAACACAAGCGTTCAGTGAAGAGACGATCACACACTTCAGAAGCTCACACTCACAACATCACACTCACAACATCACACACTTCAGAAGCTCACACTCACAACATCATACACTTCAGAAGCTCACACTCACAACATCACACTCACAACATCACACACTTCAGAAGCTCACACTCACAACATCATACACTTCAGAAGCTCACACTCACAACATCACACTCACAACATCACACACTTCAGAAGCTCACACTCACAACATCACACACTTCAGAAGCTCACACTCACAACATCACACTCATGCTCTTTACATTCAGTTAACATCAATACTTTAACAGTTAGAGGAGTGAGACTCAATCTAATGACAATCCCTATAAACCACAACTATAAAAACACTTAGTTAATATGAAACTGTGTGTGTGTGTGTGTGTGTGTGTGTGTGTGTGTGTGTGTGTGTGTGTGTGTGTGTGTGTGTGTCTGTGTGTGAGTGTGTCTGTGTGTGAGTGAGAGTGTCTGTGTGAGTGAGTGTCTGTGTGTGTGTGTGTGTGTGTGTGTGTGTGTGAGAGAGAGAGAGAG
>NW_028295850.1:0-15385 GCF_964197995.2 Scardinius erythrophthalmus
AACACCAGAAGCAGGTTTAGACAGGTGTGTGTGTGTTCGTCCACAGGTGTATCCCCAGATGTCAGGTTTAGACAGGTGTGTGTGTGTTCGTCCACAGGTGTATCCCCAGACGTCAGGTTTAGACAGGTGTGTGTTCGTCCACAGGTGTATCCCCAGATGTCAGGTTTAGACAGGTGTGTGTGTGTTCGTCCACAGGTGTATCCCCAGACGTCAGGTTTAGCCAGGTGTGTGTGTAGGTCCACAGGTGTATCCCCAGATGTCAGGTTTAGACAGGTGTGTGTGTTCGTCCACAGGTGTATCCCCAGACGTCAGGTTTAGACAGTGTGTGTGTGTTCGTCCACAGGTGTATCCCCAGATGTCAGGTTTAGACAGGTTGTGTGTGTTCGTCCACAGGTGTATCCCCAGACGTCAGGTTTAGACAGGTGTGTGTGTGTTCGTCCACAGGTGTATCCCCAGATGTCAGGTTTAGACAGGTGTGTGTGTGTTCGTCCACAGGTGTATCCCCAGATGTCAGGTTTAGACAGGTGTGTGTGTGTTCGTCCACAGGTGTATCCCCAGACGTCAGGTTTAGACAGGTGTGTGTGTGTTCGTCCACAGGTGTATCCCCAGATGTCAGGTTTAGACAGGTGTGTGTGTGTTCGTCCACAGGTGTATCCCCAGATCGTCAGGTTTAGACAGGGTGTGTGTTCGTCCACAGGTGTATCCCCAGATGTCAGGTTTAGACAGGTGTGTGTGTGTTCGTCCACAGGTGTATCCCCAGACGTCAGGTTTAGCCAGGTGTGTGTGTTGGTCCACAGGTGTATCCCCAGATGTCAGGTTTAGCCAGGTGTGTGTGTTCGTCCACAGGTGTATCCCCAGATGTCAGGTTTAGACAGGTGTGTGTGTGTTCGTCCACAGGTGTATCCCCAGACGTCAGGTTTAGCCAGGTGTGTGTGTTGGTCCACAGGTGTATCCCCAGACGTCAGGTTTAGACAGGTGTGTGTGTTCGTCCACAGGTGTATCCCCAGACGTCAGGTTTAGCCAGGTGTGTGTGTAGGTCCACAGGTGTATCCCCAGACGTCAGGTTTAGCCAGGTGTGTGTGTTCGTCCACAGGTGTATCCCCAGACGTCAGGTTTAGACAGGTGTGTGTGTTCGTCCACAGGTGTATCCCCAGACGTCAGGTTTAGACAGGTGTGTGTGTGTTCGTCCACAGGTGTATCCCCAGATGTCAGGTTTAGACAGGTGTGTGTGTGTTGGTCCACAGGTGTATCCCCAGACGTCAGGTTTAGACAGGTGTGTGTGTTCGTCCACAGGTGTATCCCCAGACGTCAGGTTTAGACAGGTGTGTGTGTTCGTCCACAGGTGTATCCCCAGACGTCAGGTTTAGACAGGTGTGTGTGTGTTCGTCCACAGGTGTATCCCCAGATGTCAGGTTTAGACAGGTGTGTGTGTGTTCATCCACAGGTGTATCCCCAGACGTCAGGTTTAGACATGTGTGTGTGTTGGTCCACAGGTGTATCCCCAGACGTCAGATTTAGACAGGTATGTATGTGTTGGTCCACAGGTGTATCCCCAGAAGCAGGTTTAGACAGGTGTGTGTGTGTTCGTTCACAGGTGTATCCCCAGACGTCAGGTTTAGACAGGTGTATGTGTTCGTCCACAGTTGTATCCCCAGATGTCAGGTTTAGCCAGGTGTGTGTGTTCGTCCACAGGTGTATCCCCAGATGTCAGGTTTAGACAGGTGTGTGTGTTCGTCCACAGGTGTATCCCCAGACGTCAGGTTTAGACAGGTGTATGTGTTCGTCCACAGGTGTATCCCCAGATGTCAGGTTTAGACAGGTGTGTGTGTTCGTCCACAGGTGTATCCCCAGACGTCAGGTTTAGCCAGGTGTGTGTGTTCATCCACAGGTGTATCCCCAGACGTCAGGTTTAGCCAGGTGTGTGTGTTCGTCCACAGGTGTATCCCCAGATGTCAGGTTTAGACAGGTGTGTGTGTTCGTCCACAGGTGTATCCCCAGACGTCAGGTTTAGACAGGTGTATGTGTTCGTCCACAGGTGTATCCCCAGATGTCAGGTTTAGACAGGTGTGTGTGTTCGTCCACAGGTGTATCCCCAGACGTCAGGTTTAGCCAGGTGTGTGTGTTTGTCCACAGGTGTATCCCCAGACGTCAGGTTTAGCCAGGTGTGTGTGTTCGTCCACAGGTGTATCCCCAGACGTCAGGTTTAGCCAGGTGTGTGTGTTCGTCCACAGGTGTATCCCCAGACATCAGGTTTAGACAGGTGTGTGTGTTGGTCCACAGGTGTATCCCCAGACATCAGGTTTAGACAGGTGTGTGTGTGTTGGTCCACAGGTGTATCCCCAGACGTCAGGTTCGTGTGTGTTGGTCCACAGGTGTGTGTGTGTGTTGTCCACAGGTGTATCCCCAGACGTCAGGTTTAGACAGGTGTGTGTGTTCGTCCACAGGTGTATCCCCAGATGTCAGGTTTAGACAGGTGTGTGTGTTGGTCCACAGGTGTATCCCCAGACATCAGGTTTAGACAGGTGTGTGTGTTGGTCCACAGGTGTATCCCCAGACATCAGGTTTAGACAGGTGTGTGTGTTGGTCCACAGGTGTATCCCCAGACATCAGGTTTAGACAGGTGTGTGTGTGTTGGTCCACAGGTGTATCCCCAGACATCAGGTTTAGAGAGGTGTGTGTGTTGGTCCACAGGTGTATCCCCAGACATCAGGTTTAGACAGGTGTGTGTGTGTTGGTCCACAGGTGTATCCCCAGACGTGAGGTTCGTGTGTGTTGGTCCACAGGTGTGTGTGTGTGTTCGTCCACAGGTGTATCCCCAGACGTCAGGTTTAGATAGGTGTGTGTGTTCGTCCACAGGTGTATCCCCAGATGTCAGGTTTAGACAGGTGTGTGTGTTGGTCCACAGGTGTATCCCCAGACATCAGGTTTAGACAGTTGTGTGTGTTGGTCCACAGGTGTATCCCCAGACATCAGGTTTAGACAGGTGTGTGTGTTCGTCCACAGGTGTATCCCCAGATGTCAGGTTTAGACAGGTGTGTGTGTTCGTCCACAGGTGTATCCCCAGATGTCAGGTTTAGACAGGTGTGTGTATTGGTCCACAGGTGTATTCCCAGACATCAGGTTTAGACAGGTGTGTGTGTTGGTCCACAGGTGTATCCCCAGACATCAGGTTTAGACAGGTGTGTGTGTTCGTCCACAGGTGTATCCCCAGATGTCAGGTTTAGACAGGTGTATGTGTTCGTCCACAGGTGTATCCCCAGATGTCAGGCTTAGACAGGTGTATGTGTTCGTCCACAGGTGTATCCCCAGACGTCAGGTTTAGACAGGTGTGTGTGTGTTCGTCCACAGGTGTATCCCCAGATGTCAGGTTTAGACAGGTGTGTGTATTGGTCCACAGGTGTATCCCCAGACATCAGGTTTAGACAGGTGTGTGTGTTGGTCCACAGGTGTATCCCCAGACGTCAGGTTTAGACAGGTGTGTATGTTCGTCGACAGGTGTATCCCCAGATGTCAGGTTTAGACAGGTGTGTGTGTTCGTCCACAGGTGTATCCCCAGATGTCAGGTTTAGACAGGTGTATGTGTTCGTCCACAGGTGTATCCCCAGATGTCAGGTTTAGACAGGCGTGTGTTCGTCCACAGGTGTATCCCCAGATGTCAGGTTTAGACAGGCGTGTGTTCGTCCACAGGTGTATCCCCAGATGTCAGGTTTAGACAGGTGTATGTGTTCGTCCACAGGTGTATCCCCAGATGTCAGGTTTAGACAGGCGTGTGTGTTCGTCCACAGGTGTATCCCCATATGATGTTTTATTAACAAAGTTCGGGAGGAGCACGTTCAAATAATCAAGCAAGCAATCAATCAATCAACTCATCAAACAATTACCATGTCTACCCTATCAGCATGAGAGGAAGCATATATATATTCACTCTGTCAACTCACCTAACTTCCTTGACAGTTTTCAGCATCCCTCCACCACCCCGACTCCTCACTCTTGGCTTGTTCTTTCACAGCCAGGAATACGGGGGGAGTACTCTGGGTTCGGGCCAAATACCGAGCCCGGAGCCCTCTCCTCGGACAGCACGCCAAATACGCATTTATTCTATCTGACTTATTTGTAAGTGTGAACTCGTGAAATGTCAGGTTTAGACAGGCGTGTGTGTTCGTCCACAGGTGTATCCCCAGATGTCAGGTTTAGACAGGTGTATGTGTTCGTCCACAGGTGTATCCCCAGACGTCAGGTTTAGCCAGGTGTGTGTGTTCGTCCACAGGTGTATCCCCAGACGTCAGGTTTAGACAGGTGTATGTGTTCGTCCACAGGTGTATCCCCAGATGTCAGGTTTAGCCAGGTGCGTGTGTTCGTCCACAGGTGTATCCCCAGACATCAGGTTTAGCCAGGTGTGTGTGTTCGTCCACAGGTGTATCCCCAGATGTCAGGTTTAGACAGGTGTATGTGTTCGTCCACAGGTGTATCCCCAGACGTCAGGTTTAGCCAGGTGTGTGTGTTCGTCCACAGGTGTATCCCCAGATGTCAGGTTTAGACAGGTGTATGTGTTCGTCCACAGGTGTATCCCCAGACATCAGGTTTAGCCAGGTGTGTGTGTTCGTCCACAGGTGTATCCCCAGACATCAGGTTTAGCCAGGTGTGTGTGTTCGTCCACAGGTGTATCCCCAGATGTCAGGTTTAGCCAGGTGTGTGTGTTCGTCCACAGGTGTATCCCCAGATGTCAGGTTTAGACAGGTGTATGTGTTCGTCCACAGGTGTATCCCCAGACATCAGGTTTAGCCAGGTGTGTGTGTTCGTCCACAGGTGTATCCCCAGACATCAGGTTTAGCCAGGTGTGTGTGTTCGTCCACAGGTGTATCCCCAGATGTCAGGTTTAGACAGGTGTATGTGTTCGTCCACAGGTGTATCCCCAGACGTCAGGTTTAGCCAGGTGTGTGTGTTCGTCCACAGGTGTATCCCCAGACGTCAGGTTTAGCCAGGTGTGTGTGTTCGTCCACAGGTGTATCCCCAGATGTCAGGTTTAGCCAGGTGTGTGTGTTCGTCCACAGGTGTATCCCCAGACGTCAGGTTTAGCCAGGTGTGTGTGTTCGTCCACAGGTGTATCCCCAGATGTCAGGTTTAGACAGGTGTATGTGTTCGTCCACAGGTGTATCCCCAGACGTCAGATTTAGCCAGGTGTTTGTGTTCGTCCACAGGTGTATCCCCAGACGTCAGGTTTAGACAGGTGTGTTCGTCCACAGGTGTATCCCCAGACGTCAGGTTTAGCCAGGTGTGTGTGTTCGTCCACAGGTGTATCCCCAGATGTCAGGTTTAGACAGGTGTGTGTGTTGGTCCACCGGTGTATCCCCAGATGTCAGGTTTAGACAGGTGTGTGTTCGTCCACAGGTGTATCCCCAGACGTCAGGTTTAGCCAGGTGTCTGTGTTCGTCCACAGGTGTATCCCCAGACGTCAGGTTTAGACAGGTGTGTGTGTTCGTCCACAGGTGTATCCCCAGATGTCAGGTTTAGACAGGTCAGGTTTAGCCAGGTGTGTGTGTTCGTCCACAGGTGTATCCCCAGACGTCAGGTTTAGCCAGGTGTGTGTGTTCGTCCACAGGTGTATCCCCAGATGTCAGGTTTAGACAGGTGTGTGTGTTCATCCACAGGTGTATCCCCAGATGTCAGGTTTAGACAGGTGTGTGTGTTCGTCCACAGGTGTATCCCCAGATGTCAGGTTTAGACAGGTGTGTGTGTTCGTCCACAGGTGTATCCCCAGATGTTCGGTTTAGACAGGTGTATGTGTTCGTCCACAGGTGTATCCCCAGATGTCAGGTTTAGACAGGTGTATGTGTTCGTCCACAGGTGTATCCCCAGGCATCAGGTGTGTTTGACGGACCTGTCAGACTATCCCTGCCCGCAGCACGAGTGTGTGACCCGACCGACCGGCTGTGACCAGAACCAGCTCGACCCGGTGTGTGACACAGACAACGTGGAGCACGCCAACCTGTGCCTGCTGAACCTGCGGGGCAAGAGCCTGGCGTACACCGGGCACTGCCAGGCGAGTCACGGACACTGACACACTGATCACACACACACACACACCTCTGATGATCAGCCGATCACTCTCACACACATCTCTGATGATCAGCTGATCACACACACACACACACACACACACACATCTCTGATGATCAGCTGATCACACACACACATCTCTGATGATCAGCTGATCAAACTCAGTCCAGTCCTTCTGTGTCTGACTGAGAGTGAGAGTGTGTTAGTGTACAAGCGTCCTTCAGCTCGAGCTCCACGAGTCTTTCTGCTGTCAAATCTGACATGATTTTATCAAGGAAACGTGAGAATAACTTTGATATTGTTAGTAATATTTCAGCTGGACTGAAGCAGCTTTACTGGATTATCCAGACATCATTTATTAGAAAAATCACGAGTATCAAATCTGATCATCAGGCTTTTGATGAAGGTTTATTAGTTCATCTCTCGATCATCATTGTATTGTTTGCATTATATGATTTAAACTACAGAGCTTTGATCATAAACTCTGCATTAAAGATGTGAAATGTTTTGTGAATGTGATGCGATGTTGCCTCTGATGCCGGTGAAGGATTGTATGACGTGGCGTACAGCACTGATATTGTGCTGTGTGTGTGTGTGTGTGTGTGTGTGTGTGTGTTGCAGGAGTCCTGCTGGAGGCCCAGAGAGGTGTGTGTTGTGTGTAACGTGTGTGTGTGTGTGTGTGTGTGTTGCAGGAGTCCTGCTGGAGGCCCAGAGAGGTGTGTGTTGTGTGTAACGTGTGTGTGTGTGTTGCAGGAGTCCTGCCGGAGGCTCAGAGAGGTGTGTTGTGTGTAACGTGTGTGTGTGTGTGTGTGTGTGTATGTGTGTGTGTGTGTTGCAGGAGTCCTGCCGGAGGCCTAGAGAGGTGTGTTGTGTGTAACGTGTGTGTGTGTGTTGCAGGAGTCCTGCCGGAGGCCCAGAGAGGTGTGTGGCCACAGTGGCGAGAGCTACAGTACGGTGTGTGAGGCGTTCTCGGCTCGCGTGGCTGTGGACTATCAGGGCCGGTGTCACGCGGTCGGGGTTGTGTCGGGGGTGCCGTCGGACTCGGGCTGTAACGCGGTGCCGTGTGCTCCTCTCTCCACCGGCCGGTGCCGGCCCTTCACTCCACCGGGTCAGTGCTGCCGCACGCTCAAGACAAACACTCAATTCATTTAGATTAGATTTACAGACTTTTAATCTCTCTGAATGGTTTGCAGGCGCCTGCTGTCCAGTGTGTGCAGGAATGCTGCAGATCCTCTGGAACAAACAGCAGATGAACATCTTTGCCAAGGTAAATGTGTCACTCCGTCTTCTCCAGTGTTTACAGGGATTTGAGTTGCAGTGGCATCAGCCAGTCAGCAGGGGGCAGTGTTGATCATTACTCACATCAGTCAGCAGGGCAATAGTAGAAGGGGTAGGGTAGAAACAACCTTCACAGCAATATATTCAAAGGATGTCACTTCAAATGGCCTAAGTTCTTTAACAGTCAGATCTGAGCGGTACACTACAGCAAACCCTCTCCCTACAGATCTGGGTTTGGATAAGTAGCAGTAGCCAGGGGGAGTCAGCATGTTTAAATTAATGCAGTCACCGGGTTTTTGTCAGGTCTCTGAGAGACAAAACAAGTCACATTTTTTGTCCACGATGATATCGTTTATTAGGGCCGTTTTGTTTGTGATTGAGCGCGCATTTAGGTGGTCAATATTAAAGTTCTGACATGATGACGAGGCAGGAGGAGGCAGCCTAGGAGGGTGACGAAGGTTGTCAAAGTTAATTCCCCTGTTTTTTGGCTGGTATTGTCGACAACGGTCGGGCGTGTAAACAGTTGGGATTTGAGCATCATGTTCATAGATGAGAGTCGGTTCTCTTTTGAAGCGATGAGCATAACGCGGACGACGAATAATTCCAAGCGAGCAGCAGTGTTTATACAACGTCGGGTCCAGGGGGGCGTAGCAGCGAAAAAGTTTGAGAGTAGCAGGGGTGTAAACAGGCTCCATTGCCAAGTTACAAAAAACACACAGGCACAGCATAAGACGAGCTGAGAGGACATTAATCCAGCTGCCAGCGGGAAACATGACATCGACACAGTTAAGTTGCCACAAGCAACACAGAAACACCACGCTAATGCTACATGTTAGCCAACCAGGCTCACAACACAACCCAGTCCGCAATGTAATCAGCGCAGTTTAGTACGCCAACCACTGAACAGACTGGGTACAACAACGAGGCAAGCGGGTAGAGACACACTCACCTCTGCAGCAGTCACTGTGAGGGGAGAGAGGAAGAGAGCTCATGTAGGGGAAGAGCAGGCGTGCCGGGCAGTGGCAAACAGAACTGGAGGAGCAAGTTTGTAGCAAAGTTTGTGGCAAAGTTTGTAGCATTAATCCACGGATTGATACAACAGCAGCAAAGCAACAATGCTCCAGCGACAGCGCAGGAAGGTTCGGCAGACACCGGGAGGAGATGCGGTAATCCACTAGATTTCGGTGGTAAATGACATAGAGAAGGAATCCAGCGATAGCAAGGAAGGACAGACACCCGGTGAGCAGCGGCAGACACACACGCACAGCGTTCACTCAACCGGTCATGTGATCAGGGAAATACAAATCATCCATTACTGACATCAGTCAGCACGGGGCAGTGTTGATCATTACTGACATAAGTCAGTCAGCAGGGGGCAGTGTTGATCATTACTGACATCAGTCAGCAGGGGGCAGTGTTGATCATTACTGACATCAGTCAGTCAGCAGGGGGCAGTGTTGATCATTACTGACATCAGTCAGTCAGCAGGGGGCAGTGTTGATCATTACTGACATCAGTCAGTCAGCACGGGGCAGTGTTGATCATTACTGACATAAGTCAGTCAGCAGGGGGCAGTGTCGATCATTACTGACATCAGTCAGCAGGGGGCAGTGTTGATCATTACTGACATCAGTCAGTCAGCAGGGGGCAGTGTTGATCATTACTGACATCAGTCAGTCAGCAGGGGGCAGTGTTGATCATTACTGACATCAGTCAGCAGGGGGCAGTGTTGATCATTACTGGCATCAGTCAGTCAGCAGGGGGCAGTGTTGATCATTACTGACATCAGTCAGCAGGGGGCAGTGTTGATCATTACTGACATCAGTCAGCAGGGGGCAGTGTTGATCATTACTGACATCAGTCAGCAGAGGGCAGTGTTGATCATTATTGACATCAGTCAGTCAGCAGGGGGCAGTGTTGATCATTACTGACATCAGTCAGTCAGCAGGGGGCAGTGTTGATCATTACTGACATCAGTCAGTCAGCAGGGGGCAGTGTTGATCATTATTGACATCAGTCAGCAGGGGGCAGTGTTGATCATTACTGACATCAGTCAGCAGGGGGCAGTGTTGATCATTACTGACATCAGTCAGTCAGCAGGGGGCAGTGTTGATCATTACTGACATCAGTCAGTCAGCAGGGGGCAGTGTTGATCATTATTGACATCAGTCAGCAGGGGGCAGTGTTGATCATTACTGACATCAGTCAGTCAGCAGGGGGCAGTGTTGTTCATTACTGACATCAGTCAGTCAGCAGGGGGCAGTGTTGATCATTACTGACATCAGTCAGTCAGCAGGGGGCAGTGTTGTTCATTACTGACATCAGTCAGTCAGCAGGGGGCAGTGTTGATCATTACTGACATCAGTCAGTCAGCAGGGGGCAGTGTTGATCATTACTGACATCAGTCAGTCAGCAGGGGGCAGTGTTGATCATTACTGACATCAGTCAGTCAGCAGGGGGCAGTGTTGATCATTACTGACATCAGTCCGTCAGCAGGGGGCAGTGTTGTTCATTACTGACATCAGTCAGTCAGCAGGGGGCAGTGTTGATCATTACTGACATCAGTCAGTCAGCAGGGGGCAGTGTTGATCATTACTGACATCAGTCAGTCAGCAGGGGGCAGTGTTGATCATTATTGACATCAGTCAGTCAGCAGGGGGCAGTGTTGATCATTATTGACATCAGTCAGCAGGGGGCAGTGTTGTTCATTACTGACATCAGTCAGTCAGCAGGGGGCAGTGTTGATCATTACTGACATCAGTCAGTCAGCAGGGGGCAGTGTTGATCATTACTGACATCAGTCAGCAGGGGGCAGTGTTGTTCATTACTGACATCAGTCAGTCAGCAGGGGGCAGTGTTGATCATTACTGACATCAGTCAGTCAGCAGGGGGCAGTGTTGATCATTATTGACATCAGTCAGCAGGGGGCAGTGTTGATCATTACTGACATCAGTCAGCAGGGGGCAGTGTTGATCATTACTGACATTACTGACATCAGTCAGCAGGGGGCAGTGTTGATCATTACTGACATCAGTCAGTCAGCAGGGGGCAGTGTTGATCATTACTGACATCAGTCAGCAGGGAGCAGTGTTGTTCATTACTGACATCAGTCAGTCAGCAGGGGGCAGTGTTGATCATTACTGACATCAGTCAGTCAGCAGGGGGCAGTGTTGATCATTATTGACATCAGTCAGCAGGGGGCAGTGTTGATCATTACTGACATCAGTCAGCAGGGGGCAGTGTTGATCATTACTGACATCAGTCAGCAGGGGGCAGTGTTGATCATTACTGACATCAGTCAGCAGGGGGCAGTGTTGATCATTATTGACATCAGTCAGTCAGCAGGGGGCAGTGTTGATCATTACTGACATCAGTCAGTCAGCAGGGGGCAGTGTTGATCATTACTGACAACCGTCAGTCAGCAGGGGGCAGTGTTGATCATTACTGACAACCGTCAGCAGGGGGCAGTGTTGATCATTATTGACATCAGTCAGTCAGCAGGGGGCAGTGTTGATCATTACTGACATCAGTCAGTCAGCAGGGGGCAGTGTTGATCATTATTGACATCAGTCAGCAGGGGGCAGTGTTGATCATTACTGACATCAGTCAGCAGGGGGCAGTGTTGATCATTACTGACATCAGTCAGCAGGGGGCAGTGTTGATCATTACTGACATCAGTCAGCAGGGGGCAGTGTTGATCATTACTGACATCAGTCAGTCAGCAGGGGGCAGTGTTGATCATTACTGACATCAGTCAGCAGGGGGCAGTGTTGTTCATTACTGACATCAGTCAGTCAGCAGGGGGCAGTGTTGATCATTACTGACATCAGTCAGTCAGCAGGGGGCAGTGTTGATCATTATTGACATCAGTCAGCAGGGGGCAGTGTTGATCATTACTGACATCAGTCAGCAGGGGGCAGTGTTGATCATTACTGACATCAGTCAGCAGGGGGCAGTGTTGATCATTACTGACATCAGTCAGCAGGGGGCAGTGTTGATCATTATTGACATCAGTCAGTCAGCAGGGGGCAGTGTTGATCATTACTGACAACCGTCAGTCAGCAGGGGGCAGTGTTGATCATTACTGACATCAGTCAGCAGGGGGCAGTGTTGATCATTATTGACATCAGTCAGTCAGCAGGGGGCAGTGTTGATCATTACTGGCATCAGTCAGTCAGCAGGGGGCAGTGTTGATCATTACTGACATCAGTCAGCAGGGGGCAGTGTTGATCATTATTGACATTAGTCAGCAGGGGGCAGTGTTGATCATTATTGACATTAGTCAGTCAGCAGGGGGCAGTGTTGATCATTACTGACATCAGTCAGTCAGCAGGGGGCAGTGTTGATCATTACTGGCATCAGTCAGTCAGCAAGGGGCAGTGTTGATCATTATTGACATTAGTCAGCAGGGGGCAGTGTTGATCATTATTGACATTAGTCAGCAGGGGGCAGTGTTGATCATTATTGACATCAGTCAGTCAGCAGGGTGCAGTGTTGATCATTACTGACATCAGTCAGTCAGCAGGGGGCAGTGTTAATCATTATTGACATTAGTCAGCAGGGGGCAGTGTTGATCATTATTGACATCAGTCAGTCAGCAGGGGGCAGTGTTGATCATTACTGACATCAGTCAGTCAGCAGGGGGCAGTGTTGATCATTACTGACATCAGTCAGTCAGCAGGGGGCAGTGTTGATCATTACTGACATCAGTCAGTCAGCAGGGGGCAGTGTTGATCATTACTGACATCAGTCAGCAGGGGGCAGTGTTGATCATTACTGACATCAGTCAGTCAGCAGGGGGCAGTGTTGATCATTACTGACATCAGTCAGCAGGGGGCAGTGTTGATCATTACTGACATCAGTCAGCAGGGGGCAGTGTTGATCATTACTGACATCAGTCAGTCAGCAGGGGGCAGTGTTGATCATTACTGACATCAGTCAGCAGGGGGCAGTGTTGATCATTACTGACATCAGTCAGTCAGCAGGGGGCAGTGTTGATCATTACTGACATCAGTCAGTCAGCAGGGGGCAGTGTTGATCATTACTGACATCAGTCAGTCAGCACGGGGCAGTGTTGATCATTACTGACATCAGTCAGCAGGGGGCAGTGTTGATCATTACTGACATCAGTCAGTCAGCAGGGGGCAGTGTTGATCATTACTGACATCAGTCAGCAGGGGGCAGTGTTGATCATTACTGACATCAGTCAGTCAGCAGGGGGCAGTGTTGATCATTACTGACATCAGTCAGTCAGCAGGGGGCAGTGTTGATCATTACTGACATCAGTCAGTGAGCAGGGGGCAGTGTTGATCATTACTGACATCAGTCAGCAGGGGGCAGTGTTGATCATTACTGACATCAGTCAGTCAGCAGGGGGCAGTGTTGATCATTACTGACATCAGTCAGCAGGGGGCAGTGTTGATCATTACTGACATCAGTCAGTGAGCAGGGGGCAGTGTTGATCATTACTGACATCAGTCAGCAGGGGGCAGTGTTGATCATTACTGACATCAGTCAGTCAGCAGGAGGCAGTGTTGATCATTACTGACATCAGTCAGCAGGGGGCAGTGTTGATCATTATTGACATCAGTCAGTCAGCAGGGGGCAGTGTTGATCATTACTGACATCAGTCAGTCAGCAGGGGGCAGTGTTGATCATTACTGACATCAGTCAGCAGGGGGCAGTGTTGATCATTACTGACATCAGTCAGTCAGCAGGGGGCAGTGTTGATCATTACTGGCATCAGTCAGTCAGCAGGGGGCAGTGTTGATCATTACTGACATCAGTCAGTCAGCAGGGGGCAGTGTTGATCATTACTGACATCAGTCAGTCAGCAGGGGGCAGTGTTGATCATTACTGGCATCAGTCAGTCAGCAGGGGGCAGTGTTGATCATTATTGGCATCAGTCAGTCAGCAGGGGGCAGTGTTGATCATTATTGGCATCAGTCAGTCAGCAGGGGGCAGTGTTGATCATTATTGACATCAGTCAGTCAGCAGGGGGCAGTGTTGATCATTATTGACATCAGTCAGTCAGCAGGGGGCAGTGTTGATCATTATTGACATCAGTCAGTCAGCAGGGGGCAGTGTTGATCATTACTGACATCAGTCAGTCAGCAGGGGGCAGTGTTGATCATTATTGGCATCAGTCAGTCAGCAGGGGGCAGTGTTGATCATTATTGACATCAGTCAGTCAGCAGGGGGCAGTGTTGATCATTATTGACATCAGTCAGTCAGCAGGGGGCAGTGTTGATCATTACTGACATCAGTCAGTCAGCAGGGGGCAGTGTTGATCATTACTGACATCAGTCAGTCAGCAGGGGGCAGTGTTGATCATTACTGACATCAGTCAGTCAGCAGGGGGCAGTGTTGATCATTACTGACATCAGTCAGTCAGCAGGGGGCAGTGTTGATCATTACTGGAGGGTGAACTGCACCACACATGAACACCATACTCTACATCACACACTCTGAGGATATTTCTGCTCTGTAAGCTTTGGGTTATATTTGCGTTTATTAACTTTTATCAGTGAATGCTGTCATTCGGGTCCTGGCCTCCCTCCGAAAACCATATTATCTCACGTTATCAATAGGAAAGCGTAAGACGTTATCCTGACGTTAAAACACCAACCAACCACTGCTTTGATCAACAACAAAAAAATGTATTTAATGTTACAGATGTTGCCTTTCATTAATGGCCAATAACGTCTGGCAGTGTTGTACTAATTAATTCAATATTGCAATCATGACTAATACTCACAGTAGGGACAGTGATGTGAACAAATGAGTGATGCTTTAAATGATGAGGCCTGTTGAGGTAATGTGTACATGTGCTAAGAGATAAACGACTGTGTGTGTGTGTGTGTGTGTGTGTGTGTGTGTGTGTATGTGTGTGTGTGTGTGTGTGTGTGTGTGTGTGTGTGTATGTGTGTGTGTGTGTATGTGTGTGTGTGTGTGTGTGTGTTTCAGTTGAACCGCAATCAGCCGGTGACGCTGCACGACATCCTGAAGATCCTGCGGCTGCACATCTCTGTTCCTCAGTGCGACATCTTCGGCTATCTGAGCATCGACTCCGAGATCATCGTCCTCATCGTGCCTGTGGACCAGCAGCCGACGCCACTGCAGGTGTGTGTGTGTGTGTGTGTGTGACGGCCACAACCGATCACACAATCGACCACAACTGAATGAGTTATTAAAATAATAAAAAACGAAATGCTCGAGTGAATTTATGCACCACAACATTATAATGCACAGTATGAAAAATGGATATTCATTTTGAAGTTTGAAATAAGCAATTGAATAAGTAATATCAACCAATATAACATATTTTCTAACATAACAAAAAAAAAAATCTTTAATTTGGCCAATAACCGATAGAGGTTAATTCAGGATAATTAGGACATGTTCTGGCAAAAAGTGTCCCAATTTCCCAGAATTCACTCTATATCACTCCCTAGTGAAAACGTAATATATGATTTTTATTTTTTTTTAAAGATCTATCCTTTAAAAATGACTGTTGTCTGGATGAATCTCACTCATATCAAGTAATAATTTTGAGTATTTTGACTGTTTCTTTGTTGAGCCTCAGTTTGTGTTGTTCATCTCCACACTGGTGTTCCAGTGAGCATCTGTGTTCCCGTGATGAACGAGCGGCTCGGTCCCGGAGCAGGCTTTCACACTCTTGCATCATGTGCTCCAGATGCTCTACAACTGCCTAAAAATATTAAAGCTGTCTACAAGGACTTAATGCCCTATTTCTGCCCAGTGGAACTGAAAGATGTGTGTGTGTGTGTGTGTGTGTGTGTGTGTGTGTGTGTGTGTGTGTGTGTGTGTGTGTGTGTGTGTGTGTGTGTGTGTGTGCAGATTGAAGCCTGCAGTAAAGAGGCAGAGAAGATCGACTCGCTCATCAACTCGGGCAGCCCGACGCTGGTGTCCCACGTGCCTCTGTCGGCGTTCCTGCACTCGGAGCTCCAGCTCTCCACCGTCAGCTTCTCGTCGGCCTCGTCCCTCTCTCTCTCCCTCGGCCTGCTCTCCTCCTCCCTCATCCTGTCTT
>NW_028295849.1:0-15054 GCF_964197995.2 Scardinius erythrophthalmus
TTTCTCCCACACACTGGACTTGATTTTTGATGACTGTCGACAACTTTACAATCTCCACTAGCTATTCTTTCTTCAACTCCTCAGCATCCATCTCGACGACTGCAAGCAGGTCGCGCACGCGGTTATGATGCATTTTTAAAAGTGAAAGATTCCTGGGAGGGCGTGGCGCGTGGGCAAATAAACTGATGTGGATTTTAAATTATTTTATCAACTTGAAATACAGGCAATCAGGCATATTTGTGTAGACATGTTCCTAAAAATCTGAATATATTTTTACGTTTGCATGTGATTGTTTTAAACCCGTGTTTAGACCCGTGTTTCCCCCGTGTCCGACCCGACACACTTTGGATATTTTTCACCCGTTTGAGCAAAATTTGCGGGTCACTCGTCCGAACCCGTGCAGGACTCTAATCAGGCAGACAATCGCCATTAGCTAAAACAAGTTTATTATGGTTCTGTTCCCGTTCCTGTGATGGCAAATACAGTGCATATATATGCCGGTGTATTAGCCGCACCATTTTTCTGACCCCATGCTGCGCGCGCACCCAACCTAGGCGTTCGATGTTTACAAACATTGAAGGGGTCTATACAAAACAAAATAACATGTAATTAATATTCTTTTATTTATATCAATGTATTAATGGCAAATCTTTTTTTCTCTTTTTTTTTACATTACAGTAATTAGAATTAGGGTAATTGCCCAAATGTCACAATGCAGAAAATATTAATGGTCCTAGAAAACAAACCCAAATGCAAATGTAATCTCTACTTGGAAGTTCCCTGGCATACACATTGTTGAGAGATGAAGACAACTAGACAACAAAAACACATTTCCCAACCCCATTCATTTGAACTGATATCCCTGAGTAACAAATACTGCCACTGGTTCTGCTAATCAACAGCTTAAGGTTTCTGATTCCTGATGTGAAATCTGATCTTAGCATCTCACTGTTTTCCTACATTCAAATGGGACAATTATGGAAAGTGGAGCATGTCTGTGCTTTAAGGTGCACATATTCACCCCACAGTACAGCCAGGGGCCTTTTAAAACACTCTGAGTTTTTGTATGCTATCTCTATAGCTGTGTTTCTTCTGCTCAGCCCTCATTTAACATCTTATATCTTATCTATTTACTTATCTGGCGCTTCAGTCTGCTCAAAAGAAACAAATGATTTGAAAACCACTGAGGGGAAGATTATGGTAAACCTCGAATTTGTTTTGCTTGGAAGAAAGCCTCCGCAAGGTTCCGCTCAATTTCGACAATACACGATTGTTATGGTAGCATAATGCTAATTGGCTATGGATATAGAAAGGGAAAATACAGATTTTTTTTGTCCCCTAAGAGCCTAGCAGTCATGCTGCGCGTATCTACAAAATAACTTAAACTGGTGTCTGATGGTGAATACGAGGCAAACGGTAAAAGCTGATTGTTAAAGAGAGCGCTTTATAGAGATGCCATCTCTAGTTCAGAAGGAGAGGCACAGTAGCATTTGCCTTGAAGCTCAGACAACAGCTGAAATCTCCTTCCTGAAAGACTGCGACATCAAAGAACTTCTCAGCGCACATCTGTCTCTGCCATCCAGCGACTGGCAGCGCTTGAGAACTCTGTCTTACTAGAGCGCTCTGTGTTCTACCATCATAAAGCTGTATTATAATGGCTTAACATTACCAAACCTACACTACCATTCACAAGTTTGGATACTGCTATACCAATTGTAAATCATTGATAAAGTCATCAGAACTATAAAGTAATGACCAAAACATGCTAAACAGATCCAAATAAAATAAATTACATTAATGCTGATATTTGAACTTCCTATTGATCAAAGAATCCTTAAAAATGTATCACAGTTTCCAGAAAAATATTAAGCAGCACAACAGTTTGTAACATTGATTAAAAAAAAAAGGAAAAGTTTCTTGAGCACGAAATCAGTATGTTAGAATGATTTCTGAAGGATCATGTAAAAATTAAATTCAGCTTTGCCATCACAGGAATAAATTACAATATAAAATATATTCAAATATATATATATTTTTAATCATATTTGTGTAATGTGTATGTTCTGTTTTGGTTAAGTTTCATTATGTTTAGGTTCTGTTTTCCCTGTTCTGGGGTGTGATTCCCAAAAGCATCATTACCCAACTATGGTTCCGTAGTTACCAGCATAGTTCAACGAGTCGGTGTTTCCCGAAAACATAGTTCTAACGAACATTCGCAAACAGCATCGCAGAGTTGTGTGGTTGGAACGACAGCTCTCGACCTGTGGTTAGAGGCATAGTTTCTATTTTGCATGACATGTGGACTTAATAAATCCTTATCTTGAGCCAAATAAGCAAGCTGACATTCAGTACAATCTGTATCATTTATTTAGAATACATACAAACGTCATTTACGTCTTTTACTTTGTCAAGAGATTTAAAGCGTCATTTTTGAAGAGTGCGCATGTGCGAACGTGCTCTACTAAGAACGAGCCTATGACTGAATCTGGAAATAAAGCAAAATAACTGAGAAAAATGTGCAATATTCCTCAGATGCCATGCCGTAATTTATAGCAAAACGTCTAGTATTAATTCGATCTCAAACAGATTCATTAAAAGAAGTTATTACTCCAACTGGTGCGTGACATCGTTAACCAACGTAGTTGAACGACCAAGGATGTTTCTCAATATCCCTCCTCGTCTCCTCTCTCCTCCGTCCTCCATCCTATGACCCGGAAACCGATCGAGCTCAGCCATCTTGAAGGACATCTCAATTCTCTAATTTCACCGCGAGGAGTCGAGGATCGAGGAGTGAGGAGGCTTCCTGAGGAATCATGAGCGAGGATACACAGGCGCATCCTATGCGGAAGAGTTTTATCGACTAAAACGTGACGCACGTATCAATTCTCCTCCCCCTTCACATCGGTCACAATAATTTTGATTTATACTTTAATTTTGCAGTTTATATAAACCACACACCTCACATATTTCAACAGGGTATCTTTCTTTATTATTTATTATGAATTTATTAAATAAACAAATTTCAATAAGATGAGGGCAGATCCTCTGAGCGCTGCTGATGACGCGATGAAGTGACGCTCGAGTGATCAAGGATTCCAATGTATACAAAAAGCTTTCATTCGATCCCTCCGTCCTCGCGTCTTTTCCTTGCAGCCTTCCCTCGCATCCTACAGGGGGCGGAGCTGAGACGCGAGGAGAGGAAACGAGGATGCACAAATAAGAATTGAGAAGCACCCACGTCGTGACTAGCTTGTTGATTTCTTCAACGATGCATCGTACTATGGTAGTTAAGCAGCGAGTTATGTAGTTGTCCGGGAAACACACCCCTGGTTTGCCTGTGTTCCCTAGTTAGTTTCCTTGGTTGTTAATTAGTTTTACGCACCTGTTTCTGTTCAGTTGATTACTCTCCCTCCGTTTCCTTTGTTTCATTGTTTCCTGGTGGAATTTACTATTAAAGATTGTTATTGTTATCCTATTGTTATCCTTTGTGATTGTGCGCTTACTACAGCCTACACACTGCCTGACATTTTTTTTATATATACTATAATTAAATGAGTGAGTGTGAATCTGGAAATTCAGTCAAGATCTTAAAAAAGGAGGCAGAATGAGAGTGATAAAAAAAGAAACAGAGCATTTCTGTTTTCTCCACAACCCCGCCTGCTGATTTACGAGTGGACACCACACTATTGTTTACTGTTAATTGCTATTAAATTATACCATAGTTCTATGCAAGATGACATTTCGCCTCGAGTAGATATACTGCTGGCAACACTTCTACCCAGCATGAATTCAAATAACAGCACGGCCAGTAAATTTGAATGTAAATACATCCATGTAAGAGGGATAAAAAATGAGATCAAACCATCATCTGCAGGATGTGACAGACACAGGTAAGATCATCAAGGAGGACGCCAGGCTGATGAGGAGACGAGACCTGGCGAAAACAATGGCCCTGGACAGCATCACAATAGCTTCATTAGAAGGGTTAACGTTATCAAGGCTTGGGGGGAATGAGTGGAAATATCAAACCCTGCTTAATATGGAACCTTCTGGAAGACACGGCTGCCATAAGGTTCCATCATTGTGACGGCGAGGTGATTATGTTTGGTAATCTGATGCTCGTTAAGACGTAGGCGCTGACATCATGTGATGGAGGAGACGGGTATCAGGGGGAAAATACAGGAAAGAAGGGGCACGTACTGATAATACACACAAAGGGCTTAGTGAGAAGTTAGTAGTTCAAGTCTCAGTTCTGGCAAACAGCTTAGATTCATTACTTTTCACACAATGATTTGACAGTACACTCAAAAATTATATAAAATCCTGGCATTTACTCATCCTCATATTGTTCCAAACCTGTATGACTTACTTTTGGCAGTCAAACACAAATAAAAGTCATACAGGTTTGGAACAACATGAGGTTGAGAAAATGCCAGTATTTTCATTTTTGAGCGGACTATCAAATCGACACAAGGGTGAGTAAATTAATTTTAATTTGTGAGTAAACTATCCCTTTAAGAACTGGTCCAGTGGTGACAAATACTACCAAAGTATTAAAAATGCCCATGGTACTAAAACTTAAACATGGTGCAATTTCATCCTTTCTTTTTTTTTACTTTACTTTGATGACACTCACCGAGTACCATAAATCTTCATTTTCTGTATTTTTAATGCAAAATTGTACACACTATAATGTTCTGTAATTTATATATAAATCAATTTCATAGTGAATATTTAACAAAATAAAGTAATAAAGTAATTGCACTTTCAATTAGCAGAATTTCTTTTGTGATATTTCATGTTTGGCTCAACAAATATTAAATATCACATATTTTAACAAATATTAAATGTGTCTTACATTTATACACTACCATTCAACAATGCCTAAAACTGTGAAACTACTGACCTAGGATCAATTTCTACCACATTTTATAAATATACTCAAGCATCATTTCTACATAGGAAGTTTTTTTTTTTTTTTTTAATCTACACAAATCTATATGGACTGTGCATGGGTAACACCAGTCTCAGTTTAGGTCACTACTAAACAACCAGAAGTCTCATGAACAGGTCATGATCAGCCATTCTGAGAACACGTCCATGCATGGTATTTAGTGCATGCAGTCATGTTATTGTAGCCATATAGGGGTGTCTCTCTCCATTAGAACTGTTCAAGAACTTCAGCCGCACTCGAGAGCCTGATGCAAAAGAGTGAGGATCGATGGGCCGGATCAATCGCCTCCCTGGTGGCAGAGTTTTAAGTGCCGGGGCCCGTGCTTGTACATCCGCATCAGGAGACCTGTCATGCTGTGCTTACAATCAATTAAAGAAATTAGCCTTCTCACCCCCAGCCCTCCCCCTGCTCTTCTCCACACACATGCTGACGGACAGGGGAGCAGAGACACCTCTCCCTCAACAGCTGGCTCTAAATGACATCAGTGTGGGAGAAACATCTGGAACGACACCTGCCAGCTCTACTTCGGCAGTCGTTTGCATGGAGTGGAGAGGATGAAAAAATTCGCTCAGCACTCTGTGAACAGGATATGTGCAGTCAGACGAGAGACATTCATTCTGTGAAGTGAAGGTGAATGACTCGATGACAGAATATTGATGGATATGAAAAACATCTGTGCGTGAGGAGTGTCATCCTGTTGTGATGTTAAATATGGAAGTTTACATTTTAGAAAAGTTTATGCACGGAATGTTAGTTGCATAAGTCCCCATGAAACCAAAAAGAACAATTCTTCTTTTATACATGGAAAATTGCAGTATTTATTATAAATGTATCCGTGCACATCATATTTTTGTAATTCGTGTGCCATCTTAGTCTTGAATCAAAATAATTTGCAGCAAGTTTACAGCAATAGTAAAGACAACAATCCAATTAATTCTGTATGGATAAAATCAAGTCCCGTTCAACATTTTTTCTTGTTCGAGAAGCCATTTTAGTTGAGAAGATTATCGCAACTTTAATTTCATGTCAGCTTACAAGTCAACATAAAACAACCCATTTTACTTATTTCAGAGTGAATCAGGATTTTCAAAGAGAATGGATTGATTTGATCCATCTGGACTAGATTGGACGGTGTTAAAGTGTAAGTTGCAGGTAAAATTTTTCACGAAGAAAATGCAATAAACATAAAGATAAGAACCGCCCACCACTGTTTTGTATGTTTTTCATACCAAAATGCTGAATATAATATGAAAAGTTGGTACTTTTTAGTGGTTTTAAGCACTCCCTCTCCCTTCCACTAGGCTGGGCGTGACGTCATAAGAGGAACTCCAAGCCTAGAGTTACTGTAGTCTAATGGCAAGTAGGCTAGCAGTTATATTGAAATAACTCAATTGTAAACATAATCGTGTGTGCTGGCTTCAAGAGGACCGTGATCCTGCCTGAAATGAGAGTAAGCTATTCGCAAAACAAATGGGTTCAGGCAGCATGCACGCAAAGTTAAACCGAACTTTTATTTTGACGGGTTGCCGTGAAGACCGTTGACCTGTGTGTGTATGATATGACGATAGTTTTTCTCAAATGAAACGTAAAATGACTCAGAGTGGCTCTGGAGATGAATTTCATCATGTCATCATATCGTGACTGGCAGCAGCTAGACTGAAAACAGCGCGCGCATCACTCGTGCTTCAGTGTGTGTGTGTGTGTGTGTGTGTGTGTGTGTGTGAGGTAAATGACACCGCGCGTCTGCGCCATTCATTCACACAGAGACAAAGAACATGCAATGTTAATATTTAAATAGTATTTCTGCAGTTTAATATACACAGACACTCGCGGTATATATCGGCTACAGTGCTCATCATAGTAATTCAAGTTACTCTGGAGCCCCGTGCTTAGATAAACATGGAAGCGACTTAACGCAGCTATTACTGGTTACCGAATATACCCGGTACTACAGAAATGCTGGTAACGTCACATTTTCAGTACCGAAGTACCGGTACTTTGACAACGCTAGTTTCCCACCTCCTCAGTCTCCCAGTCGTTCTCCATAATCGAGCCACAAACACTAGGAGTCTAGCGGAGTATGGTTGCAACTTCCTTCTATGACGTCATCACCCAGTTGCTGTAAAAACGCGCTACCTTGAAAAAACCCCAATAAATGTTATTTTAACGCATTTTAAGACAGAAATGTTTACATATATACATATTGAGCACTTAATTTACACATTAATTGGTTGTGGTGGTTAACCTGCAACTTACACTTTAAGTCACTCTCGATCATGTTAAAAGTTAAACATACCTAAGATGCATTGAGATCGAATCACTAAAATGCATTTGGAGTTGTGTTCTGGGAGAAATTCCTACATTTACAGTTTTTCTCAGTCGCTTTGGTGCATTTCTCACATCACTATTTACATTTGCACAACAGTTAGTTCAACCTCCACAACATTTAGTCATTTGTGCACATCATAGTAGCAGTTTCTCATTCCTTCCAACAAATTGCAAATGCTTTTGGACATGCATCAATTGCTTTCATACAACTCTCTGCTGTTTTATAACATTATCATTTGCTTATGTCATGTCAGTCAAAATTAACTATACTTGTGAATGCTGAATAGTCATTCCATATAAAACTAATAGTCCTCATTTCATTGCTTGAGTCATTACATACAAAAATGTTGAACTAGTTGTCAAAATCTGTCATTTAAAAAAAAAAAAAATCCTGAAAAAGTCTCCTAAATTGAACAATTTGCAATTGAGCAAGAGATGATATTCGCTGGGATGTAGATGAAATTATGTGACTAGACAGAGAGGAACGTCTGGGTGTGCATGAATGATTACAGTCCTATGTATGTTGTATGTTCAGTTCCAATACATCATATAGGCCTTCTGCAATATTGTGTACAGTTGTGCACAGCTCTACCCAAAGGGAGTTTATGTTTGTTGTAAATAATGGTGTATTTTTTCTTTTGCACAATGCTGTGAACAAATTAGAACTGCAAAGAGCATATACAGTAAAAATGTGAAACATACATATATTCAGTGTCTTGTACTCAGTTACCTCATAAATACAGTAATGTGTAACTTTACTGTATTTTTTCAAATGGCTGTGCAAATAGTATTTAGTGCTGTATTGAGCATTTTCAGGTAGTCACTGTGTCACCAAGATCTGACTTTCATCATTGGAAAACATTTACAGAGTAAACTGTCATAATGAAAACATGACTAAGCCATTTGACTATCTTGTTCATAAACGATGGTGTCAGGACTTTTTATTTTGATGACACTGACACTTTCATTGACATAAATACTTGATTTTGAGGAATGGGCTATCCATTTTGAGCAAGTGACACGCTTTCGCAGGTTATCAACTAGGTTTTGCAGTTTGTACTAATTGTTTTGAGAACTGCATTAACTGTTGTGCAAATGTAAATAGTGTTATGAGAAATGCACCAAAGCGACTGAGAAAAACTGTAATTATACATTTTCATTATTAGCATTTAGATAGGCAAGTAATATGTAAGAACGATAGGACAATAGACAGAACAACAGATAGAATGATAGAACCTTAGAACAATAAAACAGACAGACAGATAGATAGCTATAGATAGATAGCTATAGATGGATAGCTATAAATGGAAAGCTATAGATAGATAGATAGATAGATAGATAGATAGATAGATAGATAGATAGATAGATAGATAGATAGATAGATAGATAGATAGATAGATAGATAGATAGATAGATAGATAGATAGATAGATAGATAGATAGATAGATAGATAGATAGATAGATAGAAAGATAGATAGATAGATAGATAGATAGATAGATAGATAGATAGATAGATAGATAGATAGATAGATAGATAGATAGATAGATAGATAGATAGATAGATAGATAGATAGATAGATAAATAGATAGATAAATGGACAGACAGACAGATGGACGGATAGATAAACATAAAAAAACAGTATTTGAATCATGCACAATACGACCAGGGACCTGTATTTCGTAAATAAGGTCAATTTGGTTTTCATGTTGACTTTAAAGACTTACAAATTCATTCAATGCTTTTAAATTTACAACACACAGATTCTATATAAGAATACCTAACATCTGGAGGTACTTCAGCTGTTGAAAACCCCGCCCACTGTAACCTCAGACCACGCCCCTCAGCACACAGTCCAGATCAGCTGTAATCGCTCTGTATGAACAGGCAGGAAAGCGCGTCAGTGTTTTCAAGGTTTGAAGGTGACATGGATAAGTAGATAAAGCTTCAGACTGAGTATTCAGGCCACTGGTGAAGCATCCCAAGAGCCCTTCAACCCTCTTTGTATACTCTCTGTATCCTTCCCACCACCCCCTTTCTCTCTCAGAAGGGGTGGAAGCTTCCTCTCCCTCCCCCTCTCACCCAACGGCAGGGGAACGACCCACAAGGTCGGAACCCTCGGTGGACGTGCCCGAGTCTCAGAAGGAACCTTATTCTAATTTCAGCGCTATTCCGTTCCACTCTGGCCCATGTAATAAATCTTGTTTGGTGACAAAACGTCCAATTAAGAAGGAATTGACACAAAAAGAAAGGTGTGTGAGGGAAGTGTGAAAAAAATACAAGAAGGAATGCTGCCTCAAGGACAAAGTCTGCCGCTAATGAACGTCAGTGGCATAATGATCGGAGTGATTGGGAAATAAGTTCTCAGGTTGTGATAGAGAACGAATGGTACACTCATTGGGAACTTAATAGCTAGAACTCTTTAAACATGAGGTGAGATGTTATAAAGCTAAACTCAACTGTTAAACCAAATGACTTTAGAAATTATGAAATCTTCACAATATTTGATACGAAACACAACCAGTTCATATGTCCATTGAAATACTATGAGATTGAAATATTCTGTTGTATTTTTTACATATTCAGGTTACAGAGCTCAGACTGCTGGGATACGACCTTTATCTGTACTGACTGCTAAATTTGCAAAGTTAAGGAAATTGCATCTATAGAGCTGTTAAGTCACGACATAAGTCTGGAGGTCAAACTAGAAAGTTAATAATTCAATAAAAATGACAAATTCCACAAGGATGTGAGCTTACATGCTTCACAAATCAGAAAATTGTTATAGTCCTTATTAGTGCTTGGATATATATATATATATATATATATATATATATATATATATATATATATATATATATATATATATATATATATATATATATATATATATATATATATATTGAGTTTTGGGTGAAAAAAAAACCCAGACATGCTCTTGACAGGTTAGACGAGATTCAACCCTATAGCTGATTGTGTTTCACACAATTGTTACATCATGCCATCAAGCAGAGTAAATTCTCTGATGAACAGAATACAACATTACAGTAAAATCCACTAATTAGCGATGGAAGCTCTAATCAGTCACTTGTTACTTAAGCAGACACTATTTGTCTAAAGCAACTTGCAGCACACTAATTGCAGGGCCAGTCTCCATGGAGCCACATGGGGTTAAGTGTTGTGCTCAAGGGCATAATGCTGATAGAACAGGGCTGTAATCTCAAGTCAATTCTCCAGTTCCTGGGTCACCCCTATTTCAAACTAAACCTGCAAGCCCAGTTCCATGACCTTCAGGCTATCAACACCCCTAAAATCAAACTTTTAGATAATTTTTTACACATTATGGGCCCTATTTTAACAATCTGAAACGCACGTTTCAAACGTGAAATGCAAGTAACTTTGTGGGCGGATCTCGGATTTTAGACGCAAATCTAAAATGGGTTGGTCTGAAGTAGCTACATTACTTATAGGTGTGGTTTGGGCGTAACGTGAAATAAACCAATCAGAGCATCACCTCACATTCCCTTTAAAAGCAGGCGCGCTTGTTCCATGGCGCACACCAGGAGCGGTTCACAGCCGAGGAGACCGACGTTCTCGTTAAGGCCGTAAAAGACAGATAAGTGACACTGTATGGGGATGGGAGAAACCCACCCAAATTAGCTTTGGTTAAACAGGCATATATTAATTTTGGTAAATGGGTAAGCTAGATTTACGCCTATTTTTTCACATGTTGATTTCCCTTGTGTGGTAATATTTTTCCTTGTAATTATGTATGGTTTGCAAAAATGGCAATTGCTGCCTGCATCTGTGTAGATGAGAGAAGCAAAGTGTATGCGCGTTGTGCACACGCTACATTATGGCCAAGCATGTGCCCTTAAAATAGCGTCTGAATAACGTGCCACTGACTTTAGACTAGGTTTTTCCTGGTCTGTGGCGGAATTGTTTTCTGAAACTGCAAAATAGCACCAGGGAACGTTTACGCCAGAACACGCCACCTCTTTTCGCTGAAAATTTGGTTTAATCACTGAAACACAACAGTATGATCTTCTTTCAATTTAGAACTTTTAACAACCAGCTCATTCAACAGCAAAAAAAGCTAGATACATGTTTCAAATCACCCTTGTTGCTGAATTAATTACAGTAATACAGGCTACAGTTGCAACATTAGAAAATACACTTACATTAACTTACGTAACATAAACCCCTAAATGTTTGCAATATCTATCTAGTGTGTTATCCGGAAATTGCAAACAATTTCTAAAGAAACTGTCGTTAGAATCACAGAATCTACAGAAATCTATAGGTGTACCAAATGATTCATTGATTAACCATTAAGTTCAGTTGGATTAAATAATAGACACATTTATTTAACTGAATGAGAAGAGATGTAAATCAAAAATTTGATAGTAAGAGCTTTATGAAAGGCATTTGCTGTGAATTAAATGTTAGATGAAACACTAATTTTGTGTTGAGAAAATTGATATTAGTCCGAAGAGTTTTGAGAATGTACACCTTACTTGTGAAAATAGTAGCAAAGCAAATAAAATAAAAAACTGTAACTCATCTATTATCCCATACTAAACTCACATTATGATGCCATATGTCTGGTAACACATATACAAACTCTTGTTGAATGGGTTAATGTTTTTTTTTTGTTTTTTTTTTCAAACATGAATATTTTCACATCCGAATGTATCTCTAGACATCTTCTAACCTCAAGTGCTAAAGATACCACTGCCTGGTGTTATACCTTGAACGAATCATGAATGTTTCATGAGAGGTGAGACTCTGGTCTGTGTAAATGAAACAAGATATATTTCCCTATATTGTCCCAATGACATCAAAGCTCTTTAAAGTACACAGTAGCACTTATTGTGTCAATAAATGGTGTAGATATTGAAGGATTGTTTTTCTCAATCCTATAGACAAAAAAACTGATTGTTTTTCTCTCCCTGGAGCCACTATAAAATACTTCTGTGTTTTTAATATCATACGTTCTATTGCTGTATTTTACTTTATTTTATTATAAAATTAAACTCAAGATGCTTTCTAATCAAAATAACCTCCAAGAAATTATAATCAGCACTTAACAATTTCCTGAACATTGGCTCGTTTGAAGCACTTAATTCAATTCATGTGTGTTTGCTGTGCTACAGGAAGCAGAGGCACGAGTTTTGAAAAGCAAATGAGTTAAACTAAACATTTCCGTCAGAGTCAAAACAATCAGTTATCACCAGATCAATGCACATCACTGAAGCCAGAACGGTCAGATCCAAACTCCTTCCCCTCACTGTGACATCACTCCCATGTTGTCACCGTGACGACGCTCCCCCATGGTAACAAATGGAGCCATCACTGAGGCTCAGAGGAGGCTGGTGCTCCCTCCCATTTACAAACTCCTTCATCAAATCCCACCGGGCCCTGCGTTGATTACTCCCGCAATTAGCAGTGTCAACTCCGCGATATGGATTAAGTGGTCAGGTTTGGGTCTGGGAGCTAATTAGTCGTCTCCCTCTCTTTATGATTTGTTGATTAATTATGAATATTTAGTTAGGAAAAGGGATGTTAATTATTAATCAAAATTAAATTATCTGGTGTAATTAACCACAAAGTTTCCTTTTTTTTTTTTTGCCTTCACAGGGCGTGCGTCTGCTTGTTGGATGTGAATGGGAAATGGGGGGGGGGGGTGGTTATGACACGCAGCGAACGGTAAAGGTTAACACAATGTTTACATTGCATCTGGGACGCATCACGGTGAGAATTTTCTGAATGTTGCATTGAGCTAATGGGGTAACATTTGGGCGAAATATGATGGTTTCATCAATCTTTCCATATGTCAATGTATCCGTCTAGCTAGCCATTCGTCAATCATGCCCATTCCTGTAGTGTAAACAGACCTGGTTAACCCAGCTGAAGCAGGACTCCATTCTTTGTCTCTGAACTGGAACAGTGAGGCGAAGGGAATCCAGTGATGAAAACCGCTATATTCATTTTAAATGGGTGACAAAAATACACACACAACCTAGTGAGCTGCCTTCTAAAGCAGCATACTAACTGAAAAGACATCTCAAAAGTGACATATGTTCCACATGTGAGAAACTAGAGTTGAAGTTAACATCTTGCTAAGCTAATGGCATAACATTCTACTAAGAATACATAGCAAATATATAGTGTATAAATATATGAAAGGCATATTTATCTGATGTTTTCACAAAGGCCATTGTGAAGCATTCTGGGACCACCTTCTCGAAGGACACACGTGAAGCTGCCTTTGTATCGTACAGAAACTTGCGCATTAATTTTAATGCAGGCAACTTTATTGACACACTAGTAACGACAAATTTTAGCAAAAACTTGTTTTATATTATTTTCATTAATAATAATTTATTAAAAATGTTAACTATGTTTTTAGTATCGCCGAGATGCTATACATTTTTTGTCACATTTTGAATTTGTATATTGTATATTCCATTTCCATTTTAATTAAAGGTTCAACAAGGTTTTATTAACTAGAAAGCAGGCAGAAGTAACAGAGTGTACAAGAGCATGAGCATAACACTAACACGTACAACAACAGACAACCAAAGACTGAAAACAGAGGAACTAAATACACAGAGATAATGAAATGATAATGAACAGGTGTGATGATTAGATGAGTGAGTGCAGGTGTGAGCTAGGAGGGATTATGGGGAATGTAGTGCGAGGTGACTGGTCTGGTGACTGAGGATTGTGACACACACATATATTAGTGCTGTCAAAATTAGCATGTTAACGCATGCAAATAATTTTTTTCAGTTTAACACGTTAAAAATATTTAATGCAATTAACGCAGCATCTGTTTATTTCTGTCATCCTTTGCGCTAGAGTATATGATCACGCTATCATTCATTCAAGTGCTATTAAACCATTCAAGCCTGACAAGATGCAAAAAAAGAACTCAAATCTGTAATGGCAGAGCCACTTCAGAGAGAGCCACTTCAGACAGTGTGCATTGAGTTCTCTTTCGCGCTTGAACAGACAAAAACACACAAAATGACGGCAAAATTCCTGTTTTGTTGAGTATCATCTTAAGCACAGTCTGAAATTAGTTGAAATGAATGCAAAGAGTTGTGAGAAAATATGATATGAGTATAATATGAGTCAGATCTGGGTCATGTGAGTCATGTCTTAAAGTGACAGCAGCCTATTAAACCTGCTGCTGTCTGTCATTAATGTTAAAGGGGGGGTGAATTACTGTTTCATGCATACTGAGTTTTTTACACTGTTAAAGAGTTGGATTCCCATGCTAAACATGGTCAAAGTTTCAAAAGTTAAGTTGTATGTTTGAAGGAGTATTTTTGTTCCAAAAATTGTCCTTCCGGTTTGTCACAAGTTTCGTAAAGTTTTTTTCGAGTATGGCTCTGTCTTACGTAAGAGAGGGCGGAATTTCCTTATATGGGTCCTAAGGGCACTTCTCCGGTAAGATTGCGGGCGCGCGCGCACTCGTAAAACAGAGCAAGAGAGTGAAAGCAGTTCGCCATCAAAGCGCCCTGCCCGGCTTTTGGGAAGTCACTGTCACCAAAGAAGTGTGTTTTTGGTTGCCAGGGCAAGACAACCCTGCACAGATTCCCAAAGAACCCGGCGTTAAGGCACCCGTGGATGGAGTTTGTTTTCCTGAGCATAAACGGAGTTGTGCAAGACTGTTGTTCCCTGCATTTCGGCGATGATTGTTTTATAAACAAAGCCCAGATCGTCTAATGCTTAAGGATCGAGCAGTCACAATGATAAAGGTTCG
>NW_028295848.1:0-2500 GCF_964197995.2 Scardinius erythrophthalmus
AAAAGCGAGCGAGTCGACCGGCGGACGAGTGTTTTTCCCCTTCAACCTGAAACATGCCAAGGTCTTTCCTGGTCAAAAAGGTTAAGCTTGATGATTTCTCATCCGCTGATTTGGAGAGCTCCTATGGCAGATCCAGGGCAGACCTCAGCCTGCGCTTTCACGAGAAAGGTAATTTATTTCATTTGACCTCGCATAAACATCTAGTTCGCTTACACGCATATTGACGTTTGATGGTTTATAGTCATAACCTCGGCACTGACCCAGTCACATTGTGTTCAACACCGTCAGGCGCAGCAGTTTTTGTCGACTCGGCACATTTCAGGTGTTGCGCTCTTTCAAGCACGCATTCGACTCGCTTTAAGGCGCATTTTATTTTCGAAAACGCAGAGCTAGCAACAAGTACACCGAGAGTTATCGAAACGTGTCATGGAATTATCCACGCACGCAGTCTATTAAGCGAACGCTTGATCATGTTTCATGTTATTATTCACGCTCTACATAACCTGCGCTTTGCATACACTTGCATAAGCAGGCATTCTGCCGTTCATAGAATATTCATGCATGCTCTTATTACACAGTAATATCTTTCGACCTAATTCTGCTCAATTTCCATGCAATTATAACCGAAGCGATACCATTGTGGTTTAAATGGGTTGCAACGCTAATTGAAATGGAGAGCTATTGATTTTCTTGCATGCGCCGGCCTGTGAGATAATGTAGAAGAGTTCACCTCTGTCTGACGGAGGAGGAGGAGGAGGAACATGCATATAGCACACTGTTGCATTGCGTTTGAACTGTGCGTGTTTTCAGGGTACATCAGCGACTACATGACCCCGGCCCCGTACGATGGCGAGAGCGACGGAGGCATCAAAGTTCCCTCTCCGGGACCCATTTACGACGGCATCCACAGCGATTACGGGGCGCCGGATTCGGACCAGCCCGACAGCCCTCAGTCGGAGATCTCCTCGGGATACATCAACGGAGACACGGCGGTCAGCGAGGGCTACACGGTGGACGCCTTCTTCATCACGGACGGGAGGTCGAGGAGAAAAGCCATCAGCAACCCGAGGAGCATTCAGAGGCACACGTGCAACGAGTGCGGAAAGACATACGCCACGTCTTCCAACCTGAGCAGACACAAGCAGACGCACCGCAGCATGGACAGCAAAATGGCCAAGAAGTGCCCCACCTGCGGGAAGGTGTACGTCTCCATGCCGGCCATGGCCATGCATCTGCTGACCCACGACCTCAAGCACAAGTGCGACATATGCAGCAAGGCCTTCAGCAGGCCGTGGCTTTTGCAGGGACACATGCGCTCGCACACGGGCGAGAAGCCCTTCGGCTGCGCGCACTGCGGGAAGGCCTTCGCCGACCGCTCCAACCTGCGCGCGCACATGCAGACACACTCGGCCTTTAAGCACTACAAGTGCAAGAGATGCAACAAGACCTTTGCCCTGAAGTCCTACCTGAACAAGCACTACGAGTCGGCCTGCTTCAAGGGAGCGTTTGCTCCTCTGAGCCCCATGGAAGTGTGAACGCTCGACGTCAAACCCTGGATTAATCGCATGTACCTTAACTTTTCTTTTCTAAGTGTACTCTTTCTCCCGCTGTTCACGTATTCAGAGCCCAGATTCCACCCGTTTTGCCAAAACTCAGAGGACATTGAAAATGTCTTTGTTTCTCTCGAAAGGTCAAACCTTTTCTAAGTATTGGATAATATTGTACTGCTGCCAGTGGCCACAAAAGTGTTCAGCATTGAGGTAAACCTATTTATTCATTAACTTATTTATGTATTTATATATTTATTTCCTACCAATAGTCTTAATTTGCACTTTAATTTGTCCTTCAGTTGCCAAGCCTTCGTCATCAATATGCCAAAGCATTTGCCACTTTCTGAATATCTTATTTTTGGTTGCCACTTTATAAATTTGTTGCATGCATGGAGAGAAAAAAAAAAAAAAAGAAAAAAGAAAAAAAAATAGTCCTAATGAAATCTATGCCAATTTTACCAAGCTTTGGATTTTTTTGCCAAAACCTAGATAGCATCCGTCGGCAATATTTCTCGGGAGTCACGATGAAGAATAGAGCAATAATGCATGGTATTTTTAAAAGCTAAAACGAGTAATAACTATAGCATTTTTAATCACCATTTTATCCAATACTACCAGTAGTCATTCAGAAGTTAAATATCAGGGAAATGCCAGAGTAGTATTAGCGGATACTTCCACGGGGTGGGGCGGGGGGGGAGGGATATAGGGTCCTTTTGTAAGTGGTTATGCACTGCCTGCCTCTTATTTAATAACGTAGTCGTAGACGTAGGCGGAACGAACAGATCTCGAGCGCTGCTCCAACTCCGAACCTGGGAACGCTGTCGTAGGAGATCGGACGGCAGATCGATCTTTGAAAAGCACTTCTTTGAG
The DNA here is from genome assembly GCF_964197995.2 of Scardinius erythrophthalmus. NCBI lineage: Eukaryota > Metazoa > Chordata > Actinopteri > Cypriniformes > Leuciscidae > Scardinius > Scardinius erythrophthalmus. Next base: position 2,421 of record NW_028295848.1, read on the forward strand.
AACATTTTTTGAAAAAAGAATAATAATACAAATAGTAGCACAAACCTTAGCAATTCAGGTAGACAGGCCTTGTATTAGTC
>NW_028295848.1:7500-12500 GCF_964197995.2 Scardinius erythrophthalmus
TTATGACTATGTCATCATTTAGAATTTTTGAGTTAAATTGTGACTGTCATTATTATAACTTAGCATGCCAGAATTGATACTTTTTATATCATAATTTTGACTTTTTGTGTCACCAGTTTGACATCAAGTCATAATTGTGACATAAAAATGGTAAATTATGACAAGTCATAAATATGACATGCTAAGTCAATTATGCAATAAAATTTGCATTTAACTTAGCTATAACTTAATGTCATAATTATGACATGTCATAATGTTAAATTTATTTTATGTCATAATTATGTCAATAACTGTCATAATTTCGACTTTTTATGCCATAATTCTGACTTTTTAACTATATTGTACTGTCATAATTATAACTTATGTCATCATTTTGAAATTTTTATGTCACAATTATGTCAATTTCAAATTTCTCTCATGATTTTGACATTTTATGACAATTATGATTTACAAAAGCATTATATTATTCCGACCGGTAACACTTAAGTTTAGGGTCCAATTCTCACTATTAACTTTTTTTTTATTAGCATGCATATTACTAGGATATTGACTGTTTATTAGTACTTATAAAGCACATATTAATGCCTTATTCTGCATGATCATATTGTACATCCGTCCCTATATCACCCTACACCTAAACTTAACAACTACCTTACTAACTATTAATAAGCAGTAATTAGGAGTTTATCGAGGCAAAAGTCATAGTTAATAGTGAGAAATGGACCCTAATCTGAAGTGTGATCTATTTTTCTCATATGGTTGTGCTTCGATAGGTCAGAGATTCCTGCTCAAGGGTTTTCTGACAATCCCGTGGCGTATCTTATTTGTAAATGAAGCATATCTCTGCGGTTCTGCCACATCTCCGGCTCTGAGCTCACGGATCATTATCAGTCCTGCGCTCCGAGTCGGATTAGGTCTCCCGAGGAAACATGTAATGGTGCTGCGAGGACCAGCATCAGCAGAATCCATGACTTAATGGACTCCAATTTAACCAGGATTCTGCAGAGCTGCCAGGAGTCTGACATCAGAGAGGAAGTGCTCTTCACACTTCCTGCCTGGAGAGGAAGTGCCCTCTCACGCTCTTGACAAAAATATGCAATTTGCTGCAGATGCTGATTTTTATATGGACAAAAGAAAAAAAAGCTACATAAAATGTATATAAACATCAGTCATCATGTCTTAGTAATATGATATTTAAATGCTCAGTTTTGTGATAAAATCTCTGTAAATGGAAAATTCCTGTATGGAGAGGAAGTGCACTTTAATGCTTCCTGTATGGAAAGGAAGTGCTCTTTCACACTTCCTGTATGGAGAGAAGGACTGCAGACAGACTCGTGCTGTGAACGATGACGCAAAAACAACCATTTATGTCCTTCTCACCTTTAGGGATGTTTGTTTAGACAACATACAATCTTAACCCTGTAAGGCTGGATCATATTTAATATGCTAATTTCTAAGACCTCTAAATGATCAACCTGATCAACCTGTTCACTGATAAACCTGTCGCACTCAATCTCCTCCAGTCCTTCTGTCTCTGATTGATAGTCCAGACTCTTTTATCCAGTAAAAGTCTTCCAGTATAATTGTACAAGCGTCCTCCTTCAGCTCGAGCTTCACGAGTCTTTCTGTGTCAAATCTGAGCTGATTTTATCAAGGAAACGCAAGAATAACTTTGATATCGTTAGTAATATTTCAACTGGACTGAAGCAGGTTTACTTGATTATCATCATCATTTATTATAAGAGTATCAAATATGATCATCAGTCTTTTGAGGAAGGTTTATTAGTTCATCTCTCAATCATTATTGTATTGCATTTCATTATGTTTTAAAACTACAGAGATTTGATCATAAAAACTGAGCATTTAAATATCATCTTACTGAGACATTATTGGCAGATATTGAGTGATGGTGATGACTGATGTTTATATGCATTTTATGTAGCTTTTTTCTTCTTTTGTCCATATAATTATCAGCATCTTCAGCAAATTGCAGTTTTGCTCAGTTTGAGCCTCTGAATAAAATTCGTCCTTCGGATGAGACGTTAAACCGAGGTCCTGACTCTCTGTGGTCATTAAAAATCCCAGGATGTCTTTCGAAAGAGTAGGGGTGTAACCCCGGCATCCTGGCCAAATCTGCCCCTTGGCCTCTGTCCATCATGGCCTCCTAATCCTCCCCATATATACTGATTGGCTTCATCACTGTCTCCTCTCCACCAGTAGCTGGTGTGTGGTGGGCGTTCTGGCGCAATATGGCTGCCGTCGCATCATCCAGGTGGATGCTGCACATTGGTGGTGGTTGAGGAGATTCCCCCTTCTATGTAAAGCGCTTTGAGTGTCGAGAAAAGCGCTATATAAATGTAATGAATTATTATTATTATTATTATTATAAAATTGAGCTGTTTTTCCTCCATATTCTCTCTATATCAGAGTATATGAGCCATAAAAGCCTGATATATCAAATATAATACAAAACAGACAACACATATGCAAACTTTGTTTTTGTCTAAAGTTTCAATAAACTTCTAAATAAAGATATTTCAAATACAAGGTTAAATGGTCCCTTTTTAGGGTTTATTGTAAGTTTAGGATATTTATATGTAAAGGGTTTAATTGTAGCATTGCGTGAGTTTTAGTTTGACAGAATGATTGTTTGCATGTTTATCCCTGACGGATCTGGATGTGACACGGTGACATCACACCTTCTCAAGCCTCTGATTGGCAGATGAGTTCACAGTCTGAACAGAGACGCTCCATCATTGGTTCACAGCGAGCTGTTTCCACCAGTCTCGTGGAGGAAGCACTTAACATTTCATAAATGTGATTGAATCAACCTTTAACAGGCTGTTACTCACACACGTGTCTGACAGAAGAGCCACTTTCCAAAGGGCAAGCGCAGTAGCTAGACAAATATTTCCAAAACCTCAAGAAGCTCTCTCTGTGTGTGTGTGTGTGTGTGTGTGTGTGTGTGTGTGTGTGTGTGTGTGTGTGTGTGTGTGTGTGTGTGTGTGTGTGTGTGTGTGTGTGTGTGTGTGTGTGTGTGTGTGTGTGTAAGAGAGAGAGAGAGAGAGAGAGAGAGTGTGTGTGTGTAATGAATAATGAGCACAGTTAAACTGGTTAAAATATTAAGCGTAGCGTTAACTCTGACCGGTCACGTTAGTCAAGCTCGCATCAGCTGACACACGTCTTCCTATAGGAATATGACGCCTATCACTGTCTCCCAGGGGTCTCCAACCTTTTTTCATTTGAGAGCTACTTTTTAAAAATGAAAGTGGCCGAGAGCTACACATGTAATACAATACTTAACTCTTAAATAATGTCTCATAACTCTCATGTTAACAACTATCCAAACTGTTTTAGACCTAGAAGAGTAGTTTTGTATGTCACCCTTAAATGTCAGAGAAAAGAACAGAATCAGAGATTTAAAAAAATTGTACTTTGCATATAATACTGTAAAAACACATAATTATAGTTGATTTTAGTTGATCATAGTTGATCATAACTAGAGATGAAATGGCATTTCATGATTATAGTGAATGAGTCAAAAAAAGATACATTTCTGACATTTACAATGCACATTAGCTTATCTTTTATTATTAATAGTAAAATTCGGTCTGATTTTCCCGTGGCTGTGGGACGCTTGCTGTGACTCTGCTACAAGATTTATTTACGGAGAAGAGAAAACACCCGTAGTGTTTGGGTGCACCCCCGTCCTTCATGTTGACTGAGCTCTCAATGTTGTTATGGAAAGGGTGAAGCTGATTGGTTGGTTCTTGTCACATGATCTGCGGTGCACTTGCGGCATTCTGAAAAGTTGAGATTTTTTCATCCCGCTGCGCCTACATTTGAAATAACGAACTTGAGCGTGCAAAAGACGCGATATGTGAACGGCCCTTCGGCGAGCTGCCTCCAGTCAGGCCACTGTGTTTCTCAAGAGCTCATTACCCTCCTCCCTCCCCAGCTCCTCCTGTCTCCAGTCAGGATTTGGCCCTTTGAATCAGAATAGCTTCTCGAATCATGTTGTACTGTACATTCAAATCTTGAATTAATGATATCAGCACTACATTCATGTTGGTTGTGTTCTGTTTGCCCTAAGGAGGGTTATTGCTGCTCTTATCCATGCTATAGGCTGGCCAGAACAGAAGCAGATCACCAATCCTAACTATATGCTAACGGTCATTCGTATTTGAGGATACTAGTCCTGACAGAAATATAGTTACAGTAAACACACTTATGTTACAAAGGATTTACTTTAAATTCAGCTTTGATCACAGGAATGAATTACAACATACAATATATTCACATAGAAAAGCTGTTTTAGATTGTAATAATATTTCACAATATTACTGTTTTACTGTATTTTGTTTTTTACTGTTTTTATCAAGTATATGCTGCCGTGTTAAGCGTTAGATGTGTCTTTCAAAGACATGCAAACATCTATTATGTTTTGTGGTTTTTGTATGCTTTTATGTATTGAAAAACATCAACACAACTTTCAACAGAATCTACATCACCACAAATAGTTGTGTGATTGAGAGTTGTGCTAGTCGGTGAAAGACGTGTGACCTTACGTCATATAAGACACTTTTCACCATCCAATCAATTCCTCATGAATATTATCAGGCCCTGCCCTTCATTCTCTAAGATAAAGATTTTCTTCTAATAACATGCACTGATGAATCACTCACAATAATGATCCTGCTGTGTGTGTGAGTGTGTGTGTGTGCTCATGTTGGCTATATTTCTACACATGAGTGTGTGTGTGTGTGTGGGTGTATCCCATTAAACCTGTCAAGAACTCGTCTGGGTCACATTTCACCTCACAATAAGAAATTATATTTTGGTCTTTTCCTATTTTTAGGACCATTCCGCATTGTGATGATTATTATTTTCATGCCATTCCGCTCCCAAAAGTTCTCATTATCATAGTGCATCTGCTGGACATTTCACTTTTACGAGCATTTTAAACTGGATTACAGTAATGAAAATCATTGAGAATTGCA
>NW_028295847.1:0-14499 GCF_964197995.2 Scardinius erythrophthalmus
AGATTACTGTTTATAGAAGCTATGAGGAGGTGATGAAAGAGGTAGAAGCAATTGTAGAGGAACGATTCCCGGGCGAGAAACATCTTAGAAGGAGTAGAAGAGATCACTTTGATGCGAGATGCATAGCCTATTTTATTAATGCATCAAGAATGTGTTTGCATTATTACGTAAATATTCAAAACATGATCTCATTTAATTGCCCTGACCACAATATTTATTTGACATTTATCATACACACAAGGTTCTACTCCAAGGTGTTTTAGTCTTAATCATATTGTCCTTCTTTTATGTGATCACTGGCACCTGTACAGAGTGACCGCTGGTGCAGTAATTAGCGAGCGTATGTATTTTGACAGGTCTCCACAGGTGGTTCTTCTGCTGCTGATGTCCTGTGGGTGTGAATAAAGGCCAGCATATGATCTCTAATTCCCTCCAGCAGACTTTTAACAAACTTGCACGCGTAAAATTAATTATTCTGCCATTAGAAAAACGGTTGCGGTTGACACATCATTTTGCTAAAGTGTCAAATCTCTGAAGAAATTAAGCAATTGTTTATAAACGAGAATGACATTTTACTGAAGCATGACAGTGTGCAGATGGTAGAATCCTTTTTTCTTATAATTTTTTTGACATTTTCACAAGAAACACTTAATTTTTAGAGCTTGCTAAGCGCAAACATCATCATTATTTTAGCTTTAGTCTCCCATAGCCAGACATTTGACTTACAGAACAAAGGTCATCACTGCAGCTTTTTCTAACCAAAAACTGCCCACTTATATAGGACAAGAATGTTTTGTGATTGTGTCTTGTTTGGGTTAAATAGACATTTGATCTAAACCCCAACCTCAAACTTTAATTTGTAATTTGTTCTGCATGACGTTTATCATGCATCATAAATGCTGTAACTCTCTAAGCAATCTCTTTTTCTCACCTGGGCTGGGCTTCCTTGTTGGTTTTTAATACATAAATAAACAAATATTTAAAAGTTATATATACTGTATATATACATTGCAAATGTAAAGGCCCTTTCAAACCAAAAGTCAAATGAATAAGCCTCAGGCTGACAGAAATGCAAAATTCATGCATACAGTAAACCTTTCAGATGTGCTGCTATTGTGGATTGCATAAGAATGTGAACAGAAGAAGAAGGTTAAACACTCTTAATCCATTTAAAAATGAAACACAAATGTAATGTTTATCTAAATTATGGTTTAATTGGACCATCGAAGGTCAGCAGCAAAGTCAGTGAAATTAAATACATAAAGTATATTTGTATGGAGTTTTGTGTAATAATATCTTTTGACTGAATCTTTTTTGTGCAAGTAAGATGAGTAAACGCATATTCACATTTAGTCTAGAACTAACCATAATGTTTACAGGCAACGCCTCGGCGCATACTCACGATTTCACTCAACATGGGGACAGGAGAGCTGTCAGTCAATAAAACTGTTGTGGGAAAACAAAGTAACTTGCAATACTTATTTGAAAAAGTAACTTTAGTAACTTGAAAAAAAAAAATCTGATTTCATAACTTGTAATGTGCAACTACATAGCAATGTCCTTGTAACCATCCACGACATTCTAGCATAGTTGCTAGGGCATCATTCATATATTTTTAGAAAAAGAAAAGTTTCACAGCCAACAGTGCGTGTCTTTTTTATTGCAGAAATAAAGGTAAATTGTAGGCTGATAATCTCCTGCAATCATCCCTTCATAAAATCCCAAGTCGGAGATGAAAGTTAATATCAAATAGATTTTCTGTTCCCTATTGTTCTAAAACAGCCTCCACCTTTCACTTATCAATCTTTCTCTAGCAAAGTCGTGTTGCAGAGCTTTTGAAGAGGAAGTTTGAGGTCAACCACTCATAAAGAGTTTCACTTTTTTGTGAATTCCAGTAACATGGATGTAATTCAAGTTGACAGCATCTGATAAGAAGCCACTAGTTGGATTGGCAGAGGGACACCCAAAAGCATTTTAGTTAGATACACACTGCTGCGTTGTTACATAAACAGCTTCACACTGCAGGATGCACGACAGAGCAGTAAGTAATTAACTAAAGTTGACAGTGTATGATGCACCAAATATTCCCATATATTAATTAAAGCTAGGAAAATAATTAGAGCATTATAAAATTTAATAAAAAGTTTAAGATCTATCTATCTATCTATCTATCTATCTATCTATCTATCTATCTATCTATCTATCTATCTATCTATCTATCTATCTATCTATCTATCTATCTATCTATCTATCTATCTATCTATCTATCTATCTATCTATCTATCTATCTATCTATCTATCTATCTATCCTTCCTTCCATCCATCCACCCATCCATCCATCTTTCTATCCACCCTTCCTTCCTTCCTTCTATCCATCCATCCATCCATCCATCCATCCATCCATCCATCCATCCATCCATCCATCCATCCATCCTTCCTTCCATCCATCCATCCATCCATCCATCCATCCATCCATCCATCCATCCATCCATCCATCCATCCATCCATCCATCCATCCATCCATCCATCCATCCATCCATCCATCCATCTATCTATCTATCTATCTATCTATCTATCTATCTATCTATCTATCTATCTATCTATCTATCTATCTATCTATCTATCTATCTATCTATCTATCTATCTATCTATCTATCTATCCACCCTTCCTTCCTTCCATCCATCCATCCATCCATCCATCCATCCATCCATCCATCCATCCATCCATCCATCCATCCATCCATCCATCCATCCATCCATCTATCCATCTATCCATCTATCCATCTAACTTTTCACACAACTCTCTTAAACTCACTATTATTAGCAAGCACAAAGTTCTCATCTCCTGAAAGCTACCACCTTTGTGGCACTTCCAAGAATAACAAATAAACCCCACCTAATTGTAGCCTGTCTGCCTGAAATGATTCACTGCAACCCTATATTTCCTCACTCAACTGTGAGCCGACAACACCACAAACTCACCCGACTGCTTCCGTTGCAAAGGGACAACCAGAACTTCAGGAGACAGGGCAGAGATAAGTGTTTCCTTATATGTGCTTAAATCAGTGAACATGGTGAATGGTGACATGAAACTTGATTCCTTACTCTCTGGAGTTCTCAAGCACATGTGAAAAGTCAAGGAACCATGAGAGAATATCCTCTGTGCATGCTGTAGATCTCAAAGGGTCAGCAAGTCTGTTAGGTCATAGACCATAGGGAAAGCAAAGATGCAAACAATACAATAAAATTAACCAAACAAATTGAAGGAGAAACGCTTACATATTCTGTTGCTAATGTCAAAGTTGGGTCTAATCAAACAAAAGTGCAAATTCACCTGGCAAAGAAACAGACAGGTTCTGTATGTAACACTGTACATATAACAATGTAATATTCATTTTAATGTTGGACGAAGGGCATTTTGGTCACTTGTGTTGGTCGCCACTTGGGTGATTTCATTTGTATTTGTAAGTATTTGCATATGCACCTACATTTTTTAACAGAATGTGCATCAACATATTGGTTGCACTTTATTTTACGGTATGTGCACTTACGTGTACGTAATATAAGGTAACTACATGGATTAAGGTTAGGTTTAGGGGTAGTTTAGGTTTAGTACCTACCAAGTTATTGCAATTACTATAATAAGTGCATAGTATGTACATGGGGACACATGACTGAGAAATAAAGTGCTACCAACATATTACAGTTTTTCTCAGTCGCTTTGGTGCATCTCTCACATCACTATATACATTTGCACAACAGATAATGCAGTTCTCAAAACAATTAGTACAAACTGCAAAACCTAGTTGATAACCTGCAAAAGCGTGTCACTTGCTCAAAATGGATAGCTCATTCCTCAAAAGCAAGTATTCATGTCAATGAAAGTGTCAGTGTCATCAAGATGAAAAGTCCTGACACCATTGTTTATGAACAAGATAGTCAAATGGCTTTGTCATGTTTTCATTTTGACAGTTTACTCTGTAAATGTTTTCCAATGCAAAAAAGTCAGATCTTGGTGACACTACCTGAAAATGCTCAAGACAGCACTATATACTATTTGCACAGCCATTTGAAAAATACAGTAAAGTTACACATTACTGTATTTAGTGATGTAACTAAGTACAAGACACTGAATATGTATGTTTCACATTTTTACTGCATATGCTCTTTGCAATTCTAATTTGTTCACAGCATTGTGCAAAAGAAAAAAATACACCCTTATTTAAAACAAACCTCCCTTTGGGTAGAGCTGTGCACAACTGTAAGCAATATTGCAGTACATACAGGAACTGGAACTGAACATACAGCATACATAATACTGTAATCATTCATACACATCCATACGTTCCTCATCAGTGAAAGCTGAGATTCACCTGAGAGAAATTGTTCAATTTAGGAGACATTTTCAGAAAAAAAAAAAAAGATTTAAAAAAATGTGTAAAATTTGCTTGACAGATTTTGACAACTAGTTCAACATTTTTGTATGTAATGACTCAAGCAATGAAATGAGGACTATTAGTTTTATATGGAATGACTATTCAGCATTCACAAGTATAGTTAATTTTGACTGGCATGATATAAGCAAATGATAATGTTATAAAACAGCAGAGAGTTGTATGAAAGCAATTGATGCATGTCCAAAAGCATTTGCAATTTGTTGGAAGGAATGAGAAACTGCTACTATGATGTGCACAAATGACTAAATGTTGTGGAGGTTGAACTAACTGTTGTGCAAATGTAAATAGTTATGTGAGAAATGCACCAAAACGACTGAGAAAAACTGTAAAATTACCTGCTGATTTACATTTAACTGTACAATTCACAGCAAAAAGACTTTTACCAAACATATGAGATGAATCTCTTCTAACTCACTCTTTTCTATTGATGTCGTTTACATGCATGCAGTGATGAATGGCAGGTTGTTTATTCCACTATGTGTCGAGAAACTGACACCACAGACATCGCTGATCCAATGTAGCAGTGGACAAATATTAACTGTTGAAAGCATCTTCTATATATATACAGTATATAGCTGACTCTATAGCAGAATGACAGTTGCGCTCCTGCAATCATGTGAAAGCACTGACTTGTTTTGCTTGCACAGACATGAATTCATGATGTGTTTGCGTAAGTGTAATCCCTGCATATATCTGAATTAATTCCATGGATTCAAGGGGTGTTATAGCTTGACTGCATTTGCTGGAATACAGCTGCACTGGACTGCCGGAGAGACAAGAACTGTTTTAGGGTATGCTTACATGACAACAATGTACTAAAAACAGAAAAGTTTTTCCTTTGCGCTTTTCACGTCCAGACGACAATGTTGTCAAAACGATCATCACAAGTATAGTTAATCCCCGAAAAAAATTTAAAATGCTGTATTATTCATGTCAGGCCAGTAGTTGGTAATGTCATTTTGCAATGATACATGCACCAATATACTGAACATGCAACATGCATGCGCATGACGTCACTGTTTTCACGAATTTTCGTTTATTGTAGTTCACACAGAGAAGATAATCTGCAACCGGTTTTCAGAAGTTTGAGTTTGCAGGCCCTAAAATGCCGTTGTTGTGTAAATGAATGGCCTAAATGAAAATTAAATGTAAATGAAAATGCATACAAAGTTTTCCATTGTCAGTTGAAAACAGCATAGCGTAAACAGACCCTTTAAGAGTAGACCCTTCAACTCAAAAGTTAAAAAGATAATTCACATAAAACATATTCATTATTTACTCTCTCTCTCTCACACACACACACACACACACAAATATATATACACACATGGATATATGTTCCATGATTTTGTCCCTACAATAAAAGACCAATCCTGGGATCCAAAACATGCATTTAAATATTTCTTTTTTTGGATCTTTTTTCTTTATGTTGATAATAATAATGATGATAACATACTAAAAATAATAATAATTTTTTTTTAACATTATGTCGTTGCAAAGTTCCATTTCATTAAAAAAATAAAAATAAAAACAGCAACAAGCAAAAAACTAGTAAACATAAAATATATAAAATGAACAGTATTGAAACAAAAGATTAAAACAAGCAATAAGGAACAATGGCATAATGGGATGATATATAATGTCAAGCATGGACACCACTCCATGTTATGGAGAATGTACACTAACTAGTTTTGCTTAACCCTTAAATGACCAAGAACATGCACAATACAACAGATTTATGTTTGAGGTTAAATTTCTCCAACAGACTATGGCTCAAATAATACAAGTTAATGTCAGTAAAGAAAGTCCAAACCAAGGGTTAAAAAAGGGTTAAGGGTTAAAAAAAGAGAGAACAGTTAAAAAAATACTCCAAATAAAATGTCTATTAAAAGTTTTGGCACCTAAAAGACTCCACGAGCTTTCGACCCTCCTGAAAGTAAAGAGAAAAGATAATTACATGAAAATAAAAAAGTCCTTTTATAATTCTGTCATTACCGTTGACAACCTCTCAGTGGATGCCCTTCAAACCCAGCGGCTTGAATGAGAACAAAATAATCGCCTTTCAATTTGAACAGCGTCATTTTTCATCCTATGTGTCTACTGGAAAGTAAACACTGTTAACCCCAGGGGCCGGGGCCAAAGCTCCCACCAGCAGCTGTCAGCAATTCACAAAATTCAGTTATGCATCATACCTTCACTTGTAATGGAGATGACATGAAAGAAAGGCCCTTGACACTGTAGAGACTGTCAAGTAACCCTGTATGTATTATCCACCCCAAGGACTTAATTGCATAGCAGCACATCCTCAGTTACGAGAATGAAAAAGCCCTGAAATCATGAGTGATACTTTAGAGTACTACAAGGATTATTCATTCTCTGTGACGTATTCATAGAATGAAGCCTGATGTGTTTATAAAGACTCTAACTATACATTTCAAAGTACATCTGGATAATGTCTTGTCTGTGCGCAGATCACATGGTTTGCAGAGGCTGTATTACATTTATTTAGGAAAGGAAATGGCACCTCTATCTCCATCAATCAGTGGCTAATAACAGGCTGCACATAATGGGCCACCATTGAAAGAGTAGAAAACAGATCTTTTGAATGATTTTGGCTCTCATGGCTGCAATACAGGCTGTGCGTCTTCCCATGCATGGAATCAAACAAAAGCCAGAGAGTGGCAGCAGCTGCGGAATATCTGCCCGGCCATTAGCGGGTTTGTCAATGCGCTCACCGTCTTCATTACAGGAGCGGGGCAGAAATCAATACATGATCCAAGCATTTCTTTCAGCTGTGTCTTGAGATGCCACTTCAGATTCAGCTCACACATGGACGAAGCACCATTATCAGACTTTACATTATTAATATCAAAATGTATGATGGAAAATGAAACTGAAGGAAATTGGTTAGGCCTGTTACACACTGGAAGCATAAAAAGAAGTTGCAGCATAAATACAGGAGATACTGAAACTTACATGATTTGCATGAGTTCCCATTTTGAAAATTGCTGCCATGAATTATGCACATCGACATTGTCTTGCTTATTTGATGGCAGTTACCAAAATAACTCAATATGTTGTCATGAAATATTGATTTGAGTTGAAATTACATTAGAATTTTAAATGGATATTATCATGAAGCCTCACTACGAAAAAAATAGCATGTCGTCCTAATATTACCTCTTATTTCCAACCTGACAGCTGAACATCTCCAGCGCTCAAACATCAAGTCAGCCACTAAGAAGTAAAAAACAATTGAGTCCCATAAGAGCAGCCAGGTACTGATAAGCTATAAGAAGAATCATTTCAGATATTCTTTCCTTCAACCTGCAGAAACAGAGACACAACAAATGACACAAAAGCCCGACGGCGCCGCTCACCTCACCATACAACTACCGCAGGGAGCGTCACCACCCACGCATGAACCGCCAGAGCCCACTTTAAACACAAGATGGTTCTTACAAACAGGCACAACCTCCTCTAATATCGAAGCACATCACATACACACACAGAAAATCCTCGGGTTTATAGCTGTGGCAGTGAGGTGAAGAAAGTTTTTATCCAAAGCAATTGCATTTCAAGGTACACATTTACATTCTTATCAATTCTTGCTTTTCCTGGGAATTGAACCCATGACCTTGGTGTTGCAAACGCCAACGCTCTTCTGTTTGAGCTACAGGAAAGTTTACGCTTTTGTCAGCAGTGTGTTTCACTGTAGTTCTATTGCTTGTTCTTTGTCATTGTACTACCACGATTTATGACCTATTGCGTTCAAACCAACTGCAACCTCTAGATGAGTTCACATAACAAGTGATGGCAATTGCGATTCATTTCCGCGAGTCCGTTCTTTCGAAAAGTTATTTTCTAACTAGTGTAGGATTGAAAATGATCCAAGATATTTGAAACGAACCAAGACATTTGCTTTACTGTTGTTTTCCACCCCCTTTTTCTACCACACGGACCATTTGGAGTTCCAAGGCACAGATGGGCTGATAGTGATCAAGATCTGTAGGCCAAAATGTTTGTACTTTGGGGGTCTGGATTGTCACACCTTTAGTACAATGGGACATGGTAACATTTTACATGCTGGTAAGATTAATGGTATAAGTTATCATCATCCCATACAACTACTTTAAGTGTAACCATAACCATTATTTGTCATTAAACCTTTTCAATTACAAATAATGTGCTAACTAGTTTTGATTTGGTATTGACTTTGAAGTGCTCTTGCAATACAATATTGTCCCTCTCTATAGCAACGCTCTCCCACATATTAAGCTATTGTAACTGCGCTTATTTCCGTCGTTGGTATAAGTGGCAGTGGGTGGAATAGACAAGAAATGTACAGTTTTCTACCATCTTGCTGTCAACTTTTCTTTAGTCATTCGGCAGTCTTGCAGACTGAACCGCTGCAGGAAATCCACCCTTACACTAGTTTAAAACACGATTCAGCGATTTTGGTCGTTACCTGCACGACTCTAGCAATGACATAGATTTATAGCTTAATTTTAATTGTAATTTTGTGTTAACATGAAGTTCATTGTTGAAGCCACACACATTTTCGTCAAAACAATCAGCCAAATCCACAGTTCACTCCAAATGCTTGCTATTAGCACACTGCGAAACAATTCTTGGTTCAAAGAGTTGGTGAGCCAATCAGTCAATCTGATTCAGTCCAATTCGTGAATCGTTCTGTCTGGTTTTATCAACCGATTCAAATGATTCATTGAAAATTATTCGAGTTTTATTTTATTCATGAAATATTGCAGCATTCATTATAAATCATTTGATGATGTAATGATAAATGATGTAATCTTTAATAAAAAAAAATCAAAAACTTTTTTTTGAAGTCTGTCATCAAATGGACCCTTTTGTGGAGCTTGTGAAAGCACCTGAGAATATCTGCATGCAAATGCATCAGTGATTGCTGGTGGCTGGCTTCTCTTGCTCTGTCAGACTCAGTTCTACAGAGTAGGCTACAAAAGCACTCCCTCCCGGGCTCACCATGGTAGATATCTTCTGCCTCGAAATAGAACTGCACCCTTTATCACTTTAATATACACTGTGCATTCATATATTCATTGACTGCTTTTCCCTGGAGTCATTTCAACAGAGCTTATTGATGTTTTTCTTCCTAATGCATTCACATAGATATACATCAGAATTACCAGCATTTGAGTAGATGTGTAGTCATCTTCAGAAACCTGTCTTTTCTCTTTTGTGTAGATCATGCAATCGGACATTAATTAGCTTAATTTTTAATAATTAAATGACACAGAACTGAAATGCACTCAACATATAAAGACTACATCATGTCAATGCACTTACTGAAAATAAATCAACACTTTTGAACCTCTGTCAACCAATCAGATTTAAAAATTCAACAATGGCATGATGTAATAATAGGCCTGTATGGAAACAATACAATATCTTATACCATCAGTTTTTTTGTTTGAGTAGTTTGTAGCATGTATTTAAATACAAAACTTTCATGTTTTACTAGACTTTGCTCACAGTTTAACATAATTGAATTGTAGCATCTCAGAATATTTTCTGATGGCACAAATGGCTTGCATTCCAGATTTCTATATGTCCAGCTTTCTGTGTTTAACTCTGCTATTTTCAATGCTTGTGCTTACTGTATGAGTTCAATACTGACTCAGATTCCATGACTTTGACACAATGAGTTATTTGTCAGACAGGGAAAAGAAGAGAGACACAGAGGGAGGGAGAATGAAAGAGAGAGGGAGACATGGGTCAGTGATCGATCATTTTCAGAGGAAACGAAGGCCAGTGTGATGAGCAGCTCAGAGTTCAGCCGATAGAAATATGAAGAGCCCTGCTGACACTTCACTCATATAAGCCTATCAGATATGGCATTATAAACTATAAGGGAAAAGTTGAATTATAACAGCTTCATCAAAGATAAATTTCCGCTCTGTGACAAACAGACTGGACAATAAAGTTCAACTCAAAACTCTGCTCAGTTGCAAGAGTTTGAGATCTGTATTCATAAGCTGCATTTCTGCAAATAGGTCTGCAGATGTTTATTGTTTAACCTAAGAAACAATCAATTCTTAAAAGAGGCAAAATGGATGTAAGAATAGCAGAAGGAATGGATAGAAAGGCAAATCTGCCTTAAGCAACCAACTAGACTATAAAAAAATGAGTCATCTTTGAAATGCACAACATACATCTACTGTACACAGCTCAGCTTTCACACAGTTCATGAACAGATGCATACAAACAAAAACGTTCCTGTCTTTTTTTACAGAAAAAACACTGAAATAGACAGAAATATATGCCTCAATGCTCATATAAATAAATAAATAAAAATAATTGACAAGCACTTCGATATGTCAAACCATTTTATGGGATATTTTAGGCACTAAAAAGAGGTTTTTGTTTTGTTTTAACTGTATATTTCCAGACATATTACATTACTTACCCAATAAAAAAAATAGACATGAAATATGGTTTTAAATTGAGATTATTTTATTATGTGTAAAGAAAGAGATCAGTTCTCTGGAACAAATAGAGTCACTGTACAAAAAATAAGTGACCACAGATTTACCAGAATGATCAGAATAAAGTATTGCATGTGGGAGATAGCGGAGGCAACTTTCTAAATCCAACACATCCACTCAAGGTTCTCAGTCATCAACACTGTGTGTGTTTGTGTGTGAGGAGAGAGTAGGAGTTGAATGTTGACGTTTCTCAAACAAAGCGGAGGTCTCCCCATGAGATTCCATCCCTCCTCTCTACCTTCAGCAGTGCCGAATGAAAGGTTCCAGGCCCATTTTCATCTGTAAACTTCTGCATGTGAAGGCGGTGTTGTCTGACCGACCACAACACTGACACTGATAAAGAAAAGGCACATCATCAAAGCCTACGAGCACTTACATAGGAAAGATATGAATTCATGATGTAACATTCATGGTTGGTTTCTCAAAGTAGAAGAGCTGAACCAGAAAAATGAAATAATTAATACTGTTGCATCAGGTACTGTAGATTTTGTCGACTGGTCAACCTTATTAACTTTTTAAAATGATATCAGAATATTCTACTTTAGTCTGGCATAGAAAGTCATACAAGAACTCAGAGACCTTAAAATATACATGGCTCTAGTATAACTTCTGCTTAAAGGTTTGTCAGGATCTCTAAAAAAGGTTTTGCATAATGACAGGCTGTCAATGGGATTTTGTGGCTGAGAGACTATATTAATAACTATATTAATGGAACCATCACATTTAGGTAATTATGGGTTCCATGCTTGTATGGAATATCACGTTATGCATAATGGCTATGAACAGCTTTATGTCACATATTGTTAAAGAGACAAAAGGTTTAACCTTTTTATGTAACCCACTAATAGAACCGAACAAAATTAGCACATATTCACAGAGATCTTAAAGCTGCAGTCGGTAGTTTTTCCTCTTCGTCGCCATCTCTGTTCGAAATCTGCAATTGCAGTTATTTACGGAATTATCAACTTTACGTGGGTTGTGTCTCGGCACGGCACAGCGCGGATGAATCCAATGTTTTGAGGAGAATGTGTGGCTGTTATTCACCGGGCCGGTGTGGATACTGTCATTCACAATCACAGATTCTACTTTTTGGAAGTATGACCAAATTAAGAATTTTCACCAGAAAATGTCATCTGAACAAGTAAGTAAAAAAGCATTGCAGTTAATCACGCTGATTAAATCTAATGATCGCGTATCATATAACGTCAAACCGTGCAAATTATACTTTGTTCTCAAATTGTTAATGTTAACAACTTCAGCATTGCGTGACTACATTTTATGCCCTTCCGATATTTATCCTTGTTTTCGCATGGGCCCGGTTGCAGTCTCTTTTTTCTCCGAAGTCTTTTGTGTTTTACAACGGGTGAATATCCAGTTGTCACTGGTGATTGTTGTTTGAACCTTTCTGGATCCGCCATCAAATTGATAAGTTTAATCATATCAAGTGCTGTGAGAAAAGGCTATAAATCTCCACCTCCAACATCCTCACACTCATAGCCTACTAGCCGAGACTCCTTCTTTATGTGTACAGATGTGACGTAATGACGCAAAGACGTGCTCGAATTTCCCGCGGAAATCCACCATTGCCACTGGAATTAAAAACATTATTACAAGCTTACCGTTTTGAATCGAGCTAAGGCAAGCAGATGGTTTTGAACACTGGCTGGTTATGTACTTGCTCAAAAATTTATTTTGGATCATTTTTAACCCAAAAAAGTTACGGACTGCAGCTTTAAATTTGACGTTGTTAATGTGAATGTGAAATCGTTTGATACATGAGTTAAGTATCGCATCCAGAAGAGTTGAGTATGTTCTTTAACAATAGCATGTTTTACAGAATAAATAATGAGACTTTTCATTTTGGCTGAACTATTCTTTAAAGTGCCCCTTTTGTGCTAAATTAAAGATTCCCAATTTTGATTTGGAGGTCTCCTACAATATAATGTTTTTCTACATGCATCCAAGGTAAAAACTTTAATGTTCTAATAATATACACTGCAGCATCACCACTTTTCTCACAGTTTCTGAAACAGTTTGATAAAAGATTTTGTCTCTCTAACCCACTCCTTTCCGAGAGCTTACTCTTCTTTTGTTCTGTTTGTGAATGTAAAATGCAATTTTTATGCAAAAATGCAAAATTTTATTCTGTTTGTGATGCAATATCTGAATTTCAGGCGCGGAGGCTTCCCCGGCACTTGTATTCAGAATGATACGAGCAGTAACGATGGCATCGGTTTTACCATACGTACTGTATCAATTCGAGCCCAAGTCCGAGAACTCCATTTATCATGCACTTTGATCTTTGAAACTTTGCAGACTTTTTACATTCACAAACAGACAAATTTTTCACACTACATGAAAGGCAATGTCCTAAAAAGCATAGCCTAATAGGGGCACTTTTAACTACAAACTAGAGTTAAACTAGAGTTTTCATCGATCTTACCCAAACCGAGAAACATGTGCAATGTCTGTCTCAAACTCAGCATTGCACTGCAGGATGTGAGTTTCCCCACAGAGCCAGTGTTGCTGCAGAGCTCCCAGCACAACTCATACTGGACAAAACAAAATGTGAAAATCAACCGGCTCCCAGAAAAGCAAAGACTTTGCTCATTTTCAATAAAACATTTGAAGCTCAGGCAGTAATATGATGACCAGACTTCATCAAAAAAGTAGGAGGCCCCACAATGTACAGTACATGTTAGCTCATGATTCCTGCATTTTTAATGTTGATGTGACTCTTACTAAATATAGCCCTCATGCTCTTGATATTCTAGATTTCTACATATTACACGAGACAGTGAAAGCACATTAGTTAGGTGCATTAGCTTTTACCTTGTCTTCTTTTTACCTTACCTTGCCTACATCATACAACACACTACCATTATACTCTATCTATCTATCTATAGAGGGTTATACAGGTGTTACTTGTTACGTTAATCATCTCTGTGTGTACATTAGCCCTCAGCTGATCCAATTCTTTGTTACGTGTCGTCAGTATTTTCGTGGTTGTGTTCATTGTATCTCATGTGTTTTCCTGCTTCTTCAAAAATCTTCTGCATATTGTAGCTTATTCTGCAAGTTGAAATCTCATTTAAATAAAGATACAGGTGTCTATTCAGATATCCCATATCAGAACTCATAGACAGGGAAAACACTAGTCTATTTCACAGAATTATTTGAGCCCTCAAAATAATAGAGGACTATATACAATGAGAAAAATGCAAAACTTTGGGCATATCTGAGGTTGAGACCAGGTTAGTGAGACTTTGTCTTTTTTTGTATACTTAGCTCTATAGTAATACTGAAAGATTCCCATCATAAAATCAACTCCTCATTGATATAACATTTTAACATTTATTTTAAAGTGTATCATATTCTAGTATTACTTCAGAAGATGTTTGAGCTGAATATGCACTGACCCAGGAACTGCCTCTGGCTGTCATTAACTGAACTGTAAACTCTAATGCAGCCAATGCAGATACACAAGCCACTGCTCACCAGACGCCACAGGCCAC
>NW_028295846.1:0-14287 GCF_964197995.2 Scardinius erythrophthalmus
TGACTAAATCAATCTAAGACAATAAGTCAATCATTTCCATTTGTTCATTAGATCAACGTAGTAAGCATCGCGGCTAAAACCTTCATACCAGATACTGTGCAATAAACGAGTGGTAAATACTGTAAAAACGTAGTAATGTATAATAAATTTAGTTTATATATATGTGTGTTTAAATATATAGTGAATAGACTCTGTATTTATATTTATTTGGCGAGTTTACAAACCTTGTAATGGAGAGCCGAACAAACGGCGGAAGCTTTGATGAGAGGAGCCGTTACTTTCCTGATGACGATCAGCTGAGCTTTGTTGCGCGCGAGCAGCGCGAGCATCACTGACGCGACGACAGCAGAGGAATAGCAGCAGTTTCGTGACTGAATAAACACTTTTCTCCTCCTGCTTCTTCTTCTTCATATAATATTATTATTATTTAGTGTTGTTGTTTAAGGTTTAAATGACTTAATAAAATAGGCCTATACTAAATATATGTAAGCTACCCAAGTGAAAAAGACTATAGTTACTGTTAAATGTATTAAAAATGCATTAAAGTATATTTGTATTGTAGGTCTACTAAAAACACACTCAAGTACATTTTTAATACATTTAATAGTACGTCTTTTTCACCTGGGTATACACTGAATCAAACTTAAGTAGCCTATAATAATAATAATAATAATAGGATAATAATAATAATAATAGAATAATAATCTAATTCGGGCCTCACTGAACCATTGGGTTCCTCCAGATGCTGGCTTTAACATAAGAGATCTTCCAGGAACCACTTAAATGTTAAAAGATCTTCCAATAACCCTTTTATCGCATTTAAGTTCCTCTATTTTCCCCCAAAGCACTTCGAGGTCTCGTGGTAATGAAAAGGTGACTCCAGAACCTCTGAAGTAAATACAAAGTGCTTAAAGGATCCCATAAGTTCCAGCAAGAACCTCAAAGATTGTCAATGCTCCTCCAGTAACCCTACTATAGGAAAAAGAGCTTTGAGGCACCAAAATTACATTTTGAAGTTCCTTGAGTATCCAACAGGATACTTGAGGCTCCTTTAGTTTTTACAGTGTACTTTGCATACCTTGTTTATTCGTGTAGTCTGTCATCCAGATAGTAAATATGCACTTGCTTTTTGCAATTCATCCATTGGGTTATTATGGAATCAAACTAATCAAGAGTTCTAGACTTTGACGGGTTCTTCTTATTTGCTTTCATATTGCTTTTCACATGATTGCTGTATGAGATTTTTATAGACAACTATGCCTAGGGCCTTGAAGTTCTATCACACCACATGTAGCCACTTATGTTTTCTTACTTGGCATATGTAACTCTTTAGGTATGTACAACGATTAAAGTTTGAAAATTAATCCTAAGAAGAAGTTTATATTAGTTCAAGTTTGCTCTGTGTGGATGTATTGTTCTGTTCCAGTGATGTTCTGTGACTAAACCTTGAAGGGAAAAGATATCACGTATGGGGTCAAAGCCTGTTCCCCAATGGTAACTGCTGAAGCCTTTGCTGGAGGAATATATACCCCTCGGGTCCCAGCAAGTTTTCACCAAGGTGGTAGGACCCAGCGTTCTATTACACTACTTTGCATACCTTGTTTATTCGTGTAGCCTGCCCTCCGGATAATAAATATGCACTTGCTTTGCAATTCATCCATTGGGTTATCATGGAATCAAACTAATCAAGAGTTCTAGACTTTGACGGGTTCTTCTTATTTGCTTTCATGTTGCTTTTCACATGATTGCTGTATGAGATTTTTATAGACAACTATGCCTAGGGCCTTGAAGTTCTATAACACCACATGTAGCCACTTATGTTTTCTTACTTGGCATATGTAACTCTTTAGGTATGTACAACGATTAAAGTTTGAAAATTAATCCTAAGAAGAAGTTTATATTAGTTCAAGTTTGCTCTGTGTGGATGTATTGTTCTGTTCCAGTGATGTTCTGTGACTAAACCTTGAAGGGAAAAGATATCACCTATGGGGTCAAAGCCTGTTCCCCAATGGTATCTGCTGAAGCCTTTGCTGGAGGCATACAGTATACCCCTCGGGTCCCAGCAAGTTTTCACCAAGGTGGTAGGACCCAGCGATCCATTTTGCCCCTTTACATACCTTGTTTATTCGTGTAGCCTGCCCTCCAGATAATAAATATGCACTTGCTTTGCAATTCATCCATTTGGTTATTATGGAATCAAACTAATCAAGAGTTCTAGACTTTGATGGGTTCTTCTTATTTGCTTTCATGTTGCTTTTCACATGATTGCTGTATGAGAATTTTATAGACAACTTTGCCTAGGGCCTTGAAGTTCTATCACACCACATGTAGCCACTTATATGTTTTCTTACTTGGCATATGTAACTCTTTAGGTATTTACAACACCACTGTTCAATATATGATTAAAGTGTGAAAATTAATCCTAAGATGAAGTTTATATTAGTTCAAGTTTGCTCTGTGTGGATGTATTGTTCTGTTCCAGTGATTTTCTTTTACTAAATCTTGAAGGGAAAATATATCACCTATGGGGTCAAAGCCTGTTCCCCAATGGTATCTGCTGAAGCCTGTTCCCCAATGGTATCTGCTAAAGCCTGTTCCCCAATGGTATCTGCTGAAGCCTTTGCTGGAGGCATATATACCCCTCAGGTCCCAGCAAGTTTTCACCAAGGTGGTAGGACCCAGCGATCCATTTTGCCCCTTTACATACCTTGTTTATTTGTGTAGCCTGCCCTCCAGATAATAAATATGCACTTGCTTTGCAATTCATCCATTTGGTTATTATGGAATCAAACTAATCAAGAGTTCTAGACTTTGACGGGTTCTTCTTATTTGCTTTCATGTTGCTTTTCACATGATTGCTGTATGAGATTTTTATAGACAACTATGCCTAGGGCCTTGAAGTTCTATCACACCACATGTAGCCACTTATATGTTTTCTTACCTTGCATATGTAACTCTTTAGGTATTTACAACACCACTGTTCACTATATGATTAAAGTGTGAAAATTAATTGTTAGAAAAAGTTT
This sequence comes from Scardinius erythrophthalmus, assembly GCF_964197995.2. Taxonomy (NCBI): domain Eukaryota; kingdom Metazoa; phylum Chordata; class Actinopteri; order Cypriniformes; family Leuciscidae; genus Scardinius; species Scardinius erythrophthalmus. Next base: position 3,027 of record NW_028295846.1, read on the forward strand.
ATGTTAGTTCAAGTTTGCTCTGTGTGGATGTATTGTTCTGTTCCAGTGATGTTCTATGACTAAACCTGGAAGGGAAAAGATATCACGTATGGGGTCAAAGCCTGTTCCCCAATGGTATCTGCTGAAGCCTTTGCTGGAGGAATATATACCCCTCGGGTCCCAGCAAGTTTTCACCAAGGTGGTAGGACCAAGCGTTCTATTACCCTACTTTGCATACCTTGTTTATTCGTGTAGTCTGTCATCCAGATAGTAAATATGCACTTGCTTTTTGCAATTCATCCATTGGGTTATTATGGAATCAAACTAATCAAGAGTTCTAGACTTTGACGGGTTCTTCTTATTTGCTTTCATGTTGCTTTTCACATGATTGCTGTATGAGAATTGTATAGACAACTTTGCCTAGGGCCTTGAAGTTCTATCACACCACATGTAGCCACTTATATGTTTTCTTACTTGGCATATGTAACTCTTTAGGTATTTACAACACCACTGTTCAATATATGATTAAAGTGTGAAAATTAATCCTAAGATGAAGTTTATATTAGTTCAAGTTTGCTCTGTGTGGATGTATTGTTCTGTTCCAGTGATTTTCTTTTACTAAATCTTGAAGGGAAAATATATCACCTATGGGGTCAAAGCCTGTTCCCCAATGGTATCTGCTGAAGCCTGTTCCCCAATGGTATCTGCTAAAGCCTGTTCCCCAATGGTATCTGCTGAAGCCTTTGCTGGAGGCATATATACCCCTCGGGTCCCAGCAAGTTTTCACCAAGGTGGTAGGACCCAGCGATCCATTTTGCCCCTTTGCATACCTTGTTTATTCGTGTAGCCTGCCCTCCGGATAATAAATATGCACTTGCTTTGCAATTCATCCATTGGGTTATCATGGAATCAAACTAATCAAGAGTTCTAGACTTTGACGGGTTCTTCTTATTTGCTTTCATGTTGCTTTTCACATGATTGCTGTATGAGATTTTTATAGACAACTATGCCTAGGGCCTTGAAGTTCTATCACACCACATGTAGCCACTTATGTTTTCTTACTTGGCATATGTAACTCTTTAGGTATGTACAACGATTAAAGTTTGAAAATTAATCCTAAGAAGAAGTTTATATTAGTTCAAGTTTGCTCTGTGTGGATGTATTGTTTTGTTCCAGTGATGTTCTGTGACTAAACCTTGAAGGGAAAAGATATCACGTATGGGGTCAAAGCCTGTTCCCCAATGGTATCTGCTGAAGCCTTTGCTGGAGGAATATATACCCCTCGGGTCCCAGCAAGTTTTCACCAAGGTGGTAGGACCCAGCGTTCTATTACACTACTTTGCATACCTTGTTTATTCGTGTAGTCTGCCATCCAGATAGTAAATATGCACTTGCTTTTTGCAATTCATCCATTGGGTTATTATGGAATCAAACTAATCAAGAGTTCTAGACTTTGACGGGTTCTTCTTATTTGCTTTCATGTTGCTTTTCACATGATTGCTGTATGAGATTTTTATAGACAACTATGCCTAGGGCCTTGAAGTTCTATCACACCACATGTAGCCACTTATATGTTTTCTTACTTGGCATATGTAACTCTTTAGGTATTTACAACGATTAAAGTGTGAAAATTAATTGCAAGAAAAAGTTTATATTAGTTCCAAGTTTGCTCTGTGTGGATGTATTGTTCTGTTCCAGTGATGTTCTATGACTAAACCTTGAAGGGAAAAGATATCACCTATGGGGTCAAAGCCTGTTCCCCAATGGTATCTGCTGAAGCCTTTGCTGGAGGCATACAGTATACCCCTCGGGTCCCAGCAAGTTTTCACCAAGGTGGTAGGACCCAGCGATCCATTTTGCCCCTTTACATACCTTGTTTATTCGTGTAGCCTGCCCTCCAGATAATAAATATGCACTTGCTTTGCAATTCATCCATTTGGTTATTATGGAATCAAACTAATCAAGAGTTCTAGACTTTGACGGGTTCTTCTTATTTGCTTTCATGTTGCTTTTCACATGATTGCTGTATGAGATTTTTATAGACAACTATGCCTAGGGCCTTGAAGTTCTATCACACCACATGTAGCCACTTATATGTTTTCTTACTTGGCATATGTAACTCTTTAGGTATTTACAACACCACTGTTCACTATATGATTAAAGTGTGAAAATTAATTGTTAGAAAAAGTTTATATTAGTTCAAGTTTGCTCTGTGTGGATGTATTGTTCTGTTCCAGTGATGTTCTGTGACTAAACCTTGAAGGGAAAAGATATCACGTATGGGGTCAAAGCCTGTTCCCCAATGGTATCTGCTGAAGCCTTTGCTGGAGGAATATATACCCCTCGGGTCCCAGCAAGTTTTCACCAAGGTGGTAGGACCAAGCGTTCTATTACACTACTTTGCATACCTTGTTTATTCGTGTAGTCTGTCATCCAGATAGTAAATATGCACTTGCTTTTTGCAATTCATCCATTGGGTTATTATGGAATCAAACTAATCAAGAGTTCTAGACTTTGACGGGTTCTTCTTATTTGCTTTCATGTTGCTTTTCACATGATTGCTGTATGAGAATTGTATAGACAACTTTGCCTAGGGCCTTGAAGTTCTATCACACCACATGTAGCCACTTATATGTTTTCTTACTTGGCATATGTAACTCTTTAGGTATTTACAACACCACTGTTCAATATATGATTAAAGTGTGAAAATTAATCCTAAGATGAAGTTTATATTAGTTCAAGTTTGCCCTGTGTGGATGTATTGTTCTGTTCCAGTGATTTTCTTTTACTAAATCTTGAAGGGAAAATATATCACCTATGGGGTCAAAGCCTGTTCCCCAATGGTATCTGCTGAAGCCTGTTCCCCAATGGTATCTGCTAAAGCCTGTTCCCCAATGGTATCTGCTGAAGCCTTTGCTGGAGGCATATATACCCCTCGGGTCCCAGCAAGTTTTCACCAAGGTGGTAGGACCCAGCGATCCATTTTGCCCCTTTGCATACCTTGTTTATTCGTGTAGCCTGCCCTCCGGATAATAAATATGCACTTGCTTTGCAATTCATCCATTGGGTTATCATGGAATCAAACTAATCAAGAGTTCTAGACTTTGACGGGTTCTTCTTATTTGCTTTCATGTTGCTTTTCACATGATTGCTGTATGAGATTTTTATAGACAACTATGCCTAGGGCCTTGAAGTTCTATCACACCACATGTAGCCACTTATATGTTTTCTTACTTGGCATATGTAACTCTTTAGGTATTTACAACACCACTGTTCACTATATGATTAAAGTGTGAAAATTAATTGTTAGAAAAAGTTTATATTAGTTCAAGTTTGCTCTGTGTGGGTGTATTGTTCTGTTCCAGTGATGTTCTATGACTAAACCTGGAAGGGAAAAGATATCACGTATGGGGTCAAAGCCTGTTCCCCAATGGTATCTGCTGAAGCCTTTGCTGGAGGAATACATACCCCTCGGGTCCCAGCAAGTTTTCACCAAGGTGGTAGGACCAAGCGTTCTATTACACTACTTTGCATACCTTGTTTATTCGTGTAGTCTGTCATCCAGATAGTAAATATGCACTTGCTTTTTGCAATTCATCCATTGGGTTATTATGGAATCAAACTAATCAAGAGTTCTAGACTTTGACGGGTTCTTCTTATTTGCTTTCATGTTGCTTTTCACATGATTGCTGTATGAGAATTTTATAGACAACTATGCCTAGGGCCTTGAAGTTCTATCACACCACATGTAGCCACTTATATGTTTTCTTACTTGGCATATGTAACTCTTTAGGTATTTACAATGATTAAAGTGTGAAAATTAATTGCAAGAAAAAGTTTATATTAGTTCCAAGTTTGCTCTGTGTGGATGTATTGTTCTGTTCCAGTGATGTTCTATGACTAAACCTTGAAGGGAAAAGATATCACCTATGGGGTCAAAGCCTGTTCCCCAATGGTATCTGCTGAAGCCTTTGCTGGAGGCATACAGTATACCCCTCGGGTCCCAGCAAGTTTTCACCAAGGTGGTAGGACCCAGCGATCCATTTTGCCCCTTTACATACCTTGTTTATTCGTGTAGCCTGCCCTCCAGATAATAAATATGCACTTGCTTTGCAATTCATCCATTTGGTTATTATGGAATCAAACTAATCAAGAGTTCTAGACTTTGACGGGTTCTTCTTATTTGCTTTCATGTTGCTTTTCACATGATTGCTGTATGAGATTTTTATAGACAACTATGCCTAGGGCCTTGAAGTTCTATCACACCACATGTAGCCACTTATATGTTTTCTTACTTGGCATATGTAACTCTTTAGGTATTTACAACACCACTGTTCACTATATGATTAAAGTGTGAAAATAAATTGTTAGAAAAAGTTTATATTATTTCAAGTTTGCTCTGTGTGGATGTATTGTTCTGTTCCAGTGATGTTCTATGACTAAACCTGGAAGGGAAAAGATATCACGTATGGGGTCAAAGCCTGTTCCCCAATGGTATCTGCTGAAGCCTTTGCTGGAGGAATATATACCCCTCGGGTCCCAGCAAGTTTTCACCAAGGTGGTAGGACCCAGCGTTCTATTACACTACTTTGCATACCTTGTTTATTCGTGTAGCCTGCCCTCCGGATAATAAATATGCACTTGCTTTGCAATTCATCCATTGGGTTATCATGGAATCAAACTAATCAAGAGTTCTAGACTTTGACGGGTTCTTCTTATTTGCTTTCATGTTGCTTTTCACATGATTGCTGTATGAGATTTTTATAGACAACTATGCCTAGGGCCTTGAAGTTCTATCACACCACATGTAGCCACTTATGTTTTCTTACTTGGCATATGTAACTCTTTAGGTATGTACAACGATTAAAGTTTGAAAATTAATCCTAAGAAGAAGTTTATATTAGTTCAAGTTTGCTCTGTGTGGATGTATTGTTCTGTTCCAGTGATGTTCTGTGACTAAACCTTGAAGGGAAAAGATATCACGTATGGGGTCAAAGCCTGTTCCCCAATGGTAACTGCTGAAGCCTTTGCTGGAGGAATATATACCCCTCGGGTCCCAGCAAGTTTTCACCAAGGTGGTAGGACCCAGCGATCCATTTTGCCCCTTTACATACCTTGTTTATTCGTGTAGCCTGCCCTCCAGATAATAAATATGCACTTGCTTTGCAATTCATCCATTTGGTTATTATGGAATCAAACTAATCAAGAGTTCTAGACTTTGACGGGTTCTTCTTATTTGCTTTCATGTTGCTTTTCACATGATTGCTGTATGAGAATTTTATAGACAACTTTGCCTAGGGCCTTGAAGTTCTATCACACCACATGTAGCCACTTATATGTTTTCTTACTTGGCATATGTAACTCTTTAGGTATTTACAACACCACTGTTCAATATATGATTAAAGTGTGAAAATTAATCCTAAGATGAAGTTTATATTAGTTCAAGTTTGCTCTGTGTGGATGTATTGTTCTGTTCCAGTGATTTTCTTTTACTAAATCTTGAAGGGAAAATATATCACCTATGGGGTCAAAGCCTGTTCCCCAATGGTATCTGCTGAAGCCTGTTCCCCAATGGTATCTGCTAAAGCCTGTTCCCCAATGGTATCTGCTGAAGCCTTTGCTGGAGGCATATATAACCCTCGGGTCCCAGCAAGTTTTCACCAAGGTGGTAGGACCCAGCGATCCATTTTGCCCCTTTGCATACCTTGTTTATTCGTGTAGCCTGCCCTCCGGATAATAAATATGCACTTGCTTTGCAATTCATCCATTGGGTTATCATGGAATCAAACTAATCAAGAGTTCTAGACTTTGACGGGTTCTTCTTATTTGCTTTCATGTTGCTTTTCACATGATTGCTGTATGAGATTTTTATAGACAACTATGCCTAGGGCCTTGAAGTTCTATCACACCACATGTAGCCACTTATGTTTTCTTACTTGGCATATGTAACTCTTTAGGTATGTACAACGATTAAAGTTTGAAAATTAATCCTAAGAAGAAGTTTATATTAGTTCAAGTTTGCTCTGTGTGGATGTATTGTTCTGTTCCAGTGATGTTCTGTGACTAAACCATGAAGGGAAAAGATATCACGTATGGGGTCAAAGCCTGTTCCCCAATGGTATCTGCTGAAGCCTTTGCTGGAGGAATATATACCCCTCGGGTCCCAGCAAGTTTTCACCAAGGTGGTAGGACCCAGCGTTCTATTACACTACTTTGCATACCTTGTTTATTCGTGTAGTCTGCCATCCAGATAGTAAATATGCACTTGCTTTTTGCAATTCATCCATTGGGTTATTATGGAATCAAACTAATCAAGAGTTCTAGACTTTGACGGGTTCTTCTTATTTGCTTTCATGTTGCTTTTCACATGATTGCTGTATGAGATTTTTATAGACAACTATGCCTAGGGCCTTGAAGTTCTATCACACCACATGTAGCCACTTATATGTTTTCTTACTTGGCATATGTAACTCTTTAGGTATTTACAACACCACTGTTCAATATATGATTAAAGTGTGAAAATTAATCCTAAGATGAAGTTTATATTAGTTCAAGTTTGCTCTGTGTGGATGTATTGTTCTGTTCCAGTGATTTTCTTTTACTATATCTTGAAGGGAAAATATATCACCTATGGGGTCAAAGCCTGTTCCCCAATGGTATCTGCTGAAGCCTGTTCCCCAATGGTATCTGCTAAAGCCTGTTCCCCAATGGTATCTGCTGAAGCCTTTGCTGGAAGCATACAGTATACCCCTCGGGTCCCAGCAAGTTTTCACCAAGGTGGTAGGACCCAGCGATCCATTTTGCCCCTTTACATACCTTGTTTATTCGTGTAGCCTGCCCTCCAGATAATAAATATGCACTTGCTTTGCAATTCATCCATTTGGTTATTATGGAATCAAACTAATCAAGAGTTCTAGACTTTGACGGGTTCTTCTTATTTGCTTTCATGTTGCTTTTCACATGATTGCTGTATGAGATTTTTATAGACAACTATGCCTAGGGCCTTGAAGTTCTATCACACCACATGTAGCCACTTATATGTTTTCTTACTTGGCATATGTAACTCTTTAGGTATTTACAACACCACTGTTCACTATATGATTAAAGTGTGAAAATTAATTGTTAGAAAAAGTTTATATTATTTCAAGTTTGCTCTGTGTGGATGTATTGTTCTGTTCCAGTGATGTTCTATGACTAAACCTGGAAGGGAAAAGATATCACGTATGGGGTCAAAGCCTGTTCCCCAATGGTATCTGCTGAAGCCTTTGCTGGAGGAATATATACCCCTCGGGTCCCAGCAAGTTTTCACCAAGGTGGTAGGACCCAGCGTTCTATTACACTACTTTGCATACCTTGTTTATTCGTGTAGCCTGCCCTCCGGATAATAAATATGCACTTGCTTTGCAATTCATCCATTGGGTTATCATGGAATCAAACTAATCAAGAGTTCTAGACTTTGACGGGTTCTTCTTATTTGCTTTCATGTTGCTTTTCACATGATTGCTGTATGAGATTTTTATAGACAACTATGCCTAGGGCCTTGAAGTTCTATCACACCACATGTAGCCACTTATGTTTTCTTACTTGGCATATGTAACTCTTTAGGTATGTACAACGATTAAAGTTTGAAAATTAATCCTAAGAAGAAGTTTATATTAGTTCAAGTTTGCTCTGTGTGGATGTATTGTTCTGTTCCAGTGATGTTCTGTGACTAAACCTTGAAGGGAAAAGATATCACGTATGGGGTCAAAGCCTGTTCCCCAATGGTATCTGCTGAAGCCTTTGCTGGAGGAATATATACCCCTCGGGTCCCAGCAAGTTTTCACCAAGGTGGTAGGACCCAGCGTTCTATTACACTACTTTGCATACCTTGTTTATTCGTGTAGTCTGCCATCCAGATAGTAAATATGCACTTGCTTTTTGCAATTCATCCATTGGGTTATTATGGAATCAAACTAATCAAGAGTTCTAGACTTTGACGGGTTCTTCTTATTTGCTTTCATGTTGCTTTTCACATGATTTCTGTATGAGAATTTTATAGACAACTATGCCTAGGGCCTTGAAGTTCTATCACACCACATGTAGCCACTTATATGTTTTCTTACTTGGCATATGTAACTCTTTAGGTATTTACAACACCACTGTTCAATATATGATTAAAGTGTGAAAATTAATCCTAAGATGAAGTTTATATTAGTTCAAGTTTGCTCTGTGTGGATGTATTGTTCTGTTCCAGTGATTTTCTTTTACTATATCTTGAAGGGAAAATATATCACCTATGGGGTCAAAGCCTGTTCCCCAATGGTATCTGCTGAAGCCTGTTCCCCAATGGTATCTGCTAAAGCCTGTTCCCCAATGGTATCTGCTGAAGCCTTTGCTGGAGGCATATATACCCCTCGGGTCCCAGCAAGTTTTCACCAAGGTGGTAGGACCCAGCGATCCATTTTGCCCCTTTACATACCTTGTTTATTCGTGTAGCCTGCCCTCCAGATAATAAATATGCACTTGCTTTGCAATTCATCCATTTGGTTATTATGGAATCAAACTAATCAAGAGTTCTAGACTTTGACGGGTTCTTCTTATTTGCTTTCATGTTGCTTTTCACATGATTGCTGTATGAGATTTTTATAGACAACTATGCCTAGGGCCTTGAAGTTCTATCACACCACATGTAGCCACTTATATGTTTTCTTACTTGGCATATGTAACTCTTTAGGTATTTACAACACCACTGTTCACTATATGATTAAAGTGTGAAAATTAATTGTTAGAAAAAGTTTATATTAGTTCAAGTTTGCTCTGTGTGGATGTGTTGTTCTGTTCCAGTGATGTTCTATGACTAAACCTGGAAGGGAAAAGATATCACGTATGGGGTCAAAGCCTGTTCCCCAATGGTATCTGCTGAAGCCTTTGCTGGAGGAATATATACCCCTCGGGTCCCAGCAAGTTTTCACCAAGGTGGTAGGACCAAGCGTTCTATTACACTACTTTGCATACCTTGTTTATTTGTGTAGTCTGTCATCCAGATAGTAAATATGCACTTGCTTTTTGCAATTCATCCATTGGGTTATTATGGAATCAAACTAGTCAAGAGTTCTAGACTTTGACGGGTTCTTCTTATTTGCTTTCATGTTGCTTTTCACATGATTGCTGTATGAGAATTGTATAGACAACTTTGCCTAGGGCCTTGAAGTTCTATCAAACCACATGTAGCCACTTATATGTTTTCTTACTTGGCATATGTAACTCTTTAGGTATTTACAACACCACTGTTCAATATATGATTAAAGTGTGAAAATTAATCCTAAGATGAAGTTTATATTAGTTCATGTTTGCTCTGTGTGGATGTATTGTTCTGTTCCAGTGATTTTCTTTTACTAAATCTTGAAGGGAAAATATATCACCTATGGGGTCAAAGCCTGTTCCCCAATGGTATCTGCTGAAGCCTGTTCCCCAATGGTATCTGCTAAAGCCTGTTCCCCAATGGTATCTGCTGAAGCCTTTGCTGGAGGCATATATACCCCTCGGGTCCCAGCAAGTTTTCACCAAGGTGGTAGGACCCAGCGATCCATTTTGCCCCTTTACATACCTTGTTTATTCGTGTAGCCTGCCCTCCAGATAATAAATATGCACTTGCTTTGCAATTCATCCATTTGGTTATTATGGAATCAAACTAATCAAGAGTTCTAGACTTTGACGGGTTCTTCTTATTTGCTTTCATGTTGCTTTTCACATGATTGCTGTATGAGATTTTTATAGACAACTATGCCTAGGGCCTTGAAGTTCTATCACACCACATGTAGCCACTTATATGTTTTCTTACTTGGCATATGTAACTCTTTAGGTATTTACAACACCACTGTTCACTATATGATTAAAGTGTGAAAATTAATTGTTAGAAAAAGTTTATATTAGTTCAAGTTTGCTCTGTGTGGATGTGTTGTTCTGTTCCAGTGATGTTCTATGACTAAACCTGGAAGGGAAAAGATATCACGTATGGGGTCAAAGCCTGTTCCCCAATGGTATCTGCTGAAGCCTTTGCTGGAGGAATATATACCCCTCGGGTCCCAGCAAGTTTTCACCAAGGTGGTAGGACCAAGCGTTCTATTACACTACTTTGCATACCTTGTTTATTTGTGTAGTCTGTCATCCAGATAGTAAATATGCACTTGCTTTTTGCAATTCATCCATTGGGTTATTATGGAATCAAACTAATCAAGAGTTCTAGACTTTGACGGGTTCTTCTTATTTGCTTTCATGTTGCTTTTCACATGATTGCTGTATGAGAATTGTATAGACAACTTCGCCTAGGGCCTTGAAGTTCTATCAAACCACATGTAGCCACTTATATGTTTTCTTACTTGGCATATGTAACTCTTTAGGTATTTACAACACCACTGTTCAATATATGATTAAAGTGTGAAAATTAATCCTAAGATGAAGTTTATATTAGTTCATGTTTGCTCTGTGTGGATGTATTGTTCTGTTCCAGTGATTTTCTTTTACTAAATCTTGAAGGGAAAATATATCACCTATGGGGTCAAAGCCTGTTCCCCAATGGTATCTGCTGAAGCCTGTTCCCCAATGGTATCTGCTAAAGCCTGTTCCCCAATGGTATCTGCTGAAGCCTTTGCTGGAGGCATATATACCCCTCGGGTCCCAGCAAGTTTTCACCAAGGTGGTAGGACCCAGCGATCCATTTTGCCCCTTTACATACCTTGTTTATTCGTGTAGCCTGCCCTCCAGATAATAAATATGCACTTGCTTTGCAATTCATCCATTTGGTTATTATGGAATCAAACTAATCAAGAGTTCTAGACTTTGACGGGTTCTTCTTATTTGCTTTCATGTTGCTTTTCACATGATTGCTGTATGAGATTTTTATAGACAACTATGCCTAGGGCCTTGAAGTTCTATCACACCACATGTAGCCACTTATATGTTTTCTTACTTGGCATATGTAACTCTTTAGGTATTTACAACACCACTGTTCACTATATGATTAAAGTGTGAAAATTAATTGTTAGAAAAAGTTTATATTAGTTCAAGTTTGCTCTGTGTGGATGTGTTGTTCTGTTCCAGTGATGTTCTATGACTAAACCTGGAAGGGAAAAGATATCACGTATGGGGTCAAAGCCTGTTCCCCAATGGTATCTGCTGAAGCCTTTGCTGGAGGAATATATACCCCTCGGGTCCCAGCAAGTTTTCACCAAGGTGGTAGGACCAAGCGTTCTATTACACTACTTTGCATACCTTGTTTATTTGTGTAGTCTGTCATCCAG
>NW_028295845.1:0-14103 GCF_964197995.2 Scardinius erythrophthalmus
GCTCATGCTGCGAATGCAATAAATGTAGCCTACTGTTGGTCGCGTGCCCACTATAGTATATTAGTAGTCTGAACTTTATTTCTTTACAGATGACGTGATTGTGTTGACAAATGAATTCGGCAACAGGCCGCGGTTTGTGTTAAAAAAAAAATCTTAAAGAGGAGTCGATTCCCCTAATGGAATCGATTCCAACCTTTGGAATCGACTCTCAATTCCCAACGCCTCGGAATCGAGGAATCGATTCTTTTTGGGATCGATTCCCAGCCCTACCTAAAGCTATACAAAGGCTACAACTAACTGGTTGTACTGTCTGACATACAAATTAAAATGTTATTTATCAACATAAACTTGTTTAAACATCGTTCATGACCTTTTTAAAGCTTTATTTGTCAATGACCCCTCATATTTGTTTGATTGCACTGTTAATTCAAAAATAATTCAGCTATCTTTAAATGTCAAGATCACCCTTTTCTAATTATTTAAACCAGAAGTTAAAGGATTTTGATGAAGTGTATCACCTTTTAAAGCTAGGCTCGCCCTGAACAAAGCATCTTCCTCCTCATCAAGAAAGGCTTCAAGGCCTAGCCCTAGAGCAGCAAATAAAACAAAACAAAACATTTCAATTGATTTACTGCATAAATGATAATTTACTTGATTTACTTGAATATATGCTCAGGTGGAGATGGTACAATGACAATGCGCTTACCTTGATATTTTGTGAAATGCCATTCTGGTTGTCCCTTTGTGATAATTTTTTCTTGTGTGGTTCGTTCCGACTGCATTGCAGAAAAAAAAAAAGATTTTTAAGTCTTGCAATAAAGCAAACAAACTATTGTATTAGCAGTAATTACCAAGTAATGCAGATAGTCAAACAGAGTGTTCGCTATAGCGATTGTCAACATTCAAATTTGTCACTAGTGATCTCACCTAGGCCAGTATTGATCTAATAATCACTCTGATCTCCTTTATAAAATGCCCTCGCTTATTGCCAGTCTGATCTGCTTTTGAACCAGTATACAAACTAATAGGCCTATATCTATAAATTAAAGGAATTTTAAGAGACTGCTGGTGTATGTTTGCACATGATGGGACCCTAGTTAAAAATAAATATACTAAAATGTATTTGAAATACATTACAGTATACTACAAATACATTTACATAATGTATGTACTTAGTATAAATACCCTGCAATTGTACTTTTAGTATACTAATTTGGTAAAAACGAATTTTGTTCTTTAATTTCTGTACTTTAGTTATCCACAAATAGTGCTGAAGTTCAACTAAAGGTATACTTAAGAATATTTGATTGTGCTAAAGTGGAAATATTGCAAGTATACTTTTGTTACGTTAAATATCTTGCATTTAAAGACTGATATTATACAGAGATCATACTATCCTTACTAATAGTGATATTAAAACATATTTTAGGCTTAATATTAAGAAATGTGCATTGTGTAATAAAGTAGTACTCCAAATAAAGTTTAATTATAATATTTATATAAGTAAGTCTTAAATGCATTACTATTTTAAATTAATTTTGATATAGTTTTAGTTTTAAGTGACTAAAAATGACTATGGTTTCCCTGATATCTTTTTTGTTGTTGAAAACAAACTCTTTTCCCTGAAAATGTCTTCTTTACTTTTGTAAATTTGTTTGCATTTTGCACCTGTCATTAGATGCATTTTTGTGTTCTTTTTGGTGAACAGTGTTAGATGACTAACATCATCAGAGATGCAAACATTTCAAATGTGCAAGAATGCATTGTCACAGGTTTTGCACAAAATGTCTCATCACAAATGCTCTGTATTTGCAGTAAATAGACGTTTATTTTCTGGGAAGATGACAAAACCTATTTGCAGTCTAATGATGGTGTTTATTATTGCTGCAAAATTAATCAAAATCGTGATACGATTCAGTGAGATTATCAAATTGTAACAAGGTGATTTAATTAAATGTGTTTTGAAGTGAAGCGCTGCATTGTTCTTTTACGCTCATGGAGCTCATGATACTGTGTTTTCAGCTGCTCATTTACAGTAAATGCTGCTCCACACCAGTAGCGAGGCCAGAAATATCCAAGTGGGTGGACCTCTAGTTTTTGTGTCCTATGTATGTATGTATATATCTTACATGTATATATCTTTTTCAGATCTTTCGATCTAATGGACGAAATAAGCTCGTGCAATTTACATGTGAATGTGAAAGGAGATAGTTTCTGCTCTGACAGCCACTACTAGACCACACTGAACGCTGTGAGTGTGTGTTAGAATCAGGAATGGTGAGAGAACATTGAGCTTGGTACACTATATGTCTTCAAACCAAACTTGGGTCTTTAGTTGACAAAGTTTAAATCCCATCTGGCTAGTTCACTTCTCATAATGTTTATGCATTAGGTCAGTAGACGGAGAGTAGGTGGTCTTTTGTGGCTGTTTGAACACATTCAATCACATGAGCGTTTACACTACGAAAACAATCCAGTCGAATGCGTTTTCAAATTCCTCTGGAAGTGGTCGAATGTGGACAAGCCTGAAACATTTTAGACCCCGTTTACACCTGTATTTAGAGTCATCCACTTGTGATTGGATTGATGAAAATGCTTCCACGTGTAAACAGGGCCCTAGTACATCATCTGTTGGTTTCTATATGTGCATTCCTATACTTTATAATCCGTACGTATTAGTCTCACAGTCCTCCAATTTTAAGTGATCTGCATTTTAGGAGAAAAACAGTGATCTTACAGAATTTACTCTTACAACATTTGGACTAGTAATTTTACTTCTATTCGACTTATTTTGACATTACAAACAGGTAAACGGTAAAGTTTTGTAATTTTTTCATCAAAAAAGAGGTAAAACTAAGGCACATAATTATTTTGCTTGATGGCTGCTCAAATTAAATGAGAAGAAATCATTTACAACATACTGACATAAATATATGCTTATACATACAGTAAATATTGTTAGCCTCATAGCATAATTGCCTAAGAAATAATTATTTAAAAAATGACTTAGGCAATTATGCTATGAGGCTAATGGTGGATTGCTATTATGACGGCGGATTTGCCAGGCGCGCGCCAGGAGCGGTTCACAGCCGAGGAGACCGGCGTTCTCGTCAGGCCCGTAAAAGACAGAGAAGTGACATTGGGGATGGGAGAAACCCACCCAAATTAGCTTCGGTTAAACAGGCGTATAATAATTTGGGTAAATGTGTAAGCTACACAACAATGATTTCCCTCGTGTGGTAATATTTTTCCTTGTAATAATGAATGGTTTTCTAAAAATGAGAACTGCTGCGTTTGTGTGTAGATGAGATAAGCAAAGTGTATGTGCGTTGTGCACACGCTACATTGATTATGGCCAAGCATGCGCCCTTAAAATAGCATATGAATAACATGCGCAACGCGCCACTGACTTAAGACTAGGTTTTTCCTGGTCAGTGGCGGAATTGTTTTCTGGAACTGCAAAATAGCACCAGGGAACGTTTGCGCCGGAACACGCCGAAACATGCGAGGGTGCAAAATAGGAATGATACATGCGTCGGTGTACAAAGTCAATTGCGCTGGGTGCAAGATAGGGCCCTATATATGCATGTGACATATGTAATTTATATTTTTAGACTTGCATACACTGTAAAAGTTGTATATATACAGTAGTTGGAGTATGTTTTACAAGAAAATACTACTTCAGACTTTCTACTTCAAAATTTCACATTTAAATTACTCTGCAGTTCTCTTTTATTAAGTTGGTAATAAAAAAATACAAATGTTCATTGTTAATTGATGTTAGCTCAGGTCCATTAAATAGTATGAACTAATACAACCTTTGATGTTTAATAATTAAGTAAATGTTAGAATTAACATCAACTAAGGTTAACGAATGCTTAAGAATGTTAGCTAATGTTAACAAATGAAACCTTATAGTAAAGTTATTACTTAAAAAAAAAAAAGATTTCTAAATATACAGTGACTTGACAAATGTCTTACTCGAGTCTCCCTGTTTTGTCATGCCGATAAAGCAGAGTAAAACTGAAATTGAGTTGGCATCAGGGATTACTCAAGCTGCTTTCTAGAACCTCCTTTGTGTTCATCTCAGAAGAATCAGTTCATCTGTATAATCCACATGCGCTTTCTCTCTCTCTTTTTTTCACATCTTTATACAACTGTGGCTTGTCCCACAAAAGTCATTCACTTCTGTCTTTATTGCGCCCTGAGCTCAGTGCAGTATGATTTTTTTCCCTCTCATAGTAAGATATAAATTCCCGTTCTCCGTGCGGGATGAGGGAGGCTTTGGGCAGACCTCCTCCTCGTACTCTGATGGCTGTAATTGTAACAGCAACTGAAGCTCCATTGTTGAAGGGCAGCGAGAATACGGTCACGCTTTTCACGGTCAATAAGCGGACGCTCAAAGGAATGAAGTGTGAATGAGCTCCACGTTTGTCCCTGGCATTCAGGGGAATAAATAGGGTTTCTACAGGTGTCAGACATACAGCCCGGGAAATAAGATTGGGCAGGGGCCGGTTTACGGAAAGCACAGGCGTCTCTGCGGGATTCCTCGTGTAACTCGCGGCGTCATGCTCCAGGAGGTCTGAAAGCCGCAGTGGCGAGAGAGAGAGCGAGTGAGGAACCGGGTTGGCAGACTGTTGGGGAATAGCCCGATGGAGACGCTAGAGCAAACACCCTTCAACAACACTGTAACCTTGTCTGAGGTAAAGACTCCGAGTGTGAAGTTTCAGCAGATTTGATCAGAGTGCAGGGCACACACTGCAAAAAAAAAAAAAAAATCTGTTCTTAATCAGTTTACAGTAAAACAAGAAGTGAAAAAGTGTTTAAGATAATAAGATTTGTTTTCAGAGAGTATATTTTAAATGTCTTTATTCATTTACAATTTCCCGCTTTATTCCAAGAGTCAAAGCAACTATTCTTGTTAGATTTAAGTTTGCTAATGCAGTAAGAAAAATAATACTTAAAGTAATTACATTTACTTGAAGCAAAAATTGTGTAAATTGATTTAAAAAAAATTCTGGCAACTATATATAAATATCACATATATTCTTTAAAAACAACTTTTACATTTACCAGAGAATCAAATTTTCTTGAGATACAGTAGAGAGTTGTATTCAGAGATTTATGAATTCATTTGTGGGTTTTACCCCTGTTGATTGTCATCTTTCACATTTTTGCTAGATTTATAGTAAAACATTTACAACATAATTGCCAGTGACATAAATTAGTCTCTGAAAACAAGCCTTAAAATTAGCGAGACAAAAATGCTCAAAAAATAAGAAAATTATTATTTGTATTTATTTTTTTGCGGTGTACAGCTGACCAGAAGGAGATCAGACAATAGAAAGCTGACTCTATTACACATTGAAATCAGTTTTCAATGCACATTTGTATTATTAACAGAATGGTAATTTAATTGAGCTTTGTTGGTGAAACCATCAGCAACAATTCAGGCATAATCCAGTCTGGTAAAATAGGTGACATTGTTTGGAGTTTTCGTTCATGTTAAATGTGTTCTCACCGACGATCCATTAGACCTCATAAAAATAGCTTGCTCTTTGACAAATTTTCCACTGGACTAAATAAAACCTCAAGAGGCTTGAGAGAGAGAGAGAGCTTTGGCGTCTGTATTTTACACCCGTCTCCTGCGACTGAGCTTTTACAGTTGGGTAATTTATCGTTTGCTATCAAATGTGGCCTGCTTCAGGCACCGCTGCGAAAGAGCGCTGTTTCACGTAAAACGCACAAAGACCACCGGCATCCTGAGTCGAGGGACCACCGTCACAACAGGCAGCGCCAGCAAACACTCAAAGCCTTCGCACGATAAATCAGTTCCTCATAAAAGGTGTTAAGTTTCCCCCATTTAACACTTTTTTATTTTTAAATGTTGCTGAGCATGATGAATTTGACTCTCGCCTAGATCGCCGCCAGTGCCCTTGCGGAGGTGACATGTCGTTCAGGCTGCTTGGCATGCTGGGTAGTGTTTGTGGGGGAAGAGGAGGTTGAAAGGCCACTGTAGAGTCCAGAGTTTGTAGCCTCTATTAGCATTGATTTCATATTCACTTCCAGCCATATTTAATACCATTTCAGCCTTTGCCTTCTTTTATTTATGAGCACGCAATACCGTCGGGACATCAATTATCCTTTCAACCGCAAAATTGACAGGAGAGGCAGACAACATAGTTTGGGAGACTTTGAAATCAGACCCTCCACACATTTGTAATGCTTGGCCATTATCACTGGTGTTTTCTGCCTTCATAAATATTTACAAGGAACTGAGGACAAAATACTGAGTTTCATCTGTTTAAATCCAGCCACTTTCCAGACAAATGAACAGGTCCTGAGTGTGACTGAAGCTTGAACACATGAGACAAGATTTAGAAACTGCTATGAGGTGTCGGTGAAATTGGAATTATCGGAAGAGGAATTTACTGAATTGCAGGACAAAGAAATTCATCACAGGTAATGCATTTAGGGAAATTAAGTTTATCCATCCATCCATCCATCCATCCATCCATCCATCCATCCATCCATCCATCCATCCATCCATCCATCCATCCATCCATCCATCCATCCATCCATCCATCCATCTACAGTATCTATCTATCTATCTATCTATCTATCTATCTATCTATCTATCTATCTATCTATCTATCTATCTATCTATCTATCTATCTATCTATCTATCTATCTATCTATCTATCTATCTATCTATCTATCTATCTATCTATCTATCTATCTATCCATTCCGTCCGTCCGTCTATTTATCCGTCTATTTATTTATCTATCATATCCATCCTCCCGACGTCCGTCCGTCTGTCCATCACTCTGTTGTTTTATCTATCATTCTGCCTGTTGTTCTGTCTAACTGATAAACCTTCACACTTCAGGTCTTTTTAATATTACTTCTCTAAGAAGTCATCATTCAGATTTATCTTTATAAACTCTTTTTTTTTCCTGTTGTACAATACAGTGAACTCATTTTAAATCTACTTCCTTCCATGAGATTCAAATTGCAATTTTGCATTTGTTTTGCTATACCAATTCAAATTTAGAAAACTGATTTGGAATTCCAATAGCATTTTCAATTAAATTGTGTATCCAGAATTATCTCACAAACATGAAGTTCTGATTGGTAAAGCCCAGTCCCAAATGGAACACATACATTTGTGGTCTTGCAGATTTACTGTGGCCTCCATGTTCATGTCACTGTGAAGAGCATGAGACCATATGTGTCCCAAGTAATGACACTGTGACCCTGGACCACAAAACCAGTCACATGAGTACATTTTTTGAACTTGAGATTTATACATATTCTGTAAGCTGAATAAATAAGCTTTCCATTGATGTATGGTTTGTTAGGATATGACAATATTTGGTCGAGATACAACTATTTGAAAATCTGGAAACTGAGGGTTCAAAAAAATTGAAACATTGAGAAAATCCCTTTTAAAGTTGTTCATTTATGTTCACGATTGTGCTTCATTAACTCAGAAAAATAAATGTTTTATATATTTATGGTAGACAATTTACAACATATCTTCATGGAACATGATCTTGACTTAATATCCTAATGATTTTTGGATATTAAGAAAATTGATAATTTTGACCCATACAGCGGTTTGTTGGCTATTGCCACAAATATACTCGTGTTACTTGTGACTGGTTTTGTGATCCAGGGTCACATTTTAGGTTTCAGAAAGATCTTGGCCCACTGTGCTCCGTTGATGCAGAACCTCTACCCGACATTCAAAGTAGTGAGGCACCGATGGGAAAATTGTGGCCGATACCGATAACCGATATTAATATTGCTGTTATGGCCGATACCGATATTTACAGTTAACAGTAAAACGTCCGTCATTTAACGAATTTTAAAAACACGGATGGATAATACAAAATGCTTTCTGACATTTTGACAGAAAAAAAACAAGCAAGAACAAAATTTAAACTTAGCCCGTCAATTTTTCATTTTACAATTATCTTCTCTCTTTGTGCGTGCGCGTCCGTGTTTGTGTGAGAGAGAGCACGCCCAGCACTGATACAGCGGTAGCCTACTTTTTAATCCATAAGTAACGAACGCGCTAGTGTTCATACAAAATAAATATGTAACATAATTAGGTAGGAGAGAATGAATAAATAAACGCCTGTTTATCCACTCGCGCTTATCAGTAATCCACAAATCACACGTGCTGTCACTTTTGAGAAAAATCAAATTCGAACGGGTATCAAATATCAAGCAATATATTCAAATATCTACGAGTCAAAAAACGATCAGTTAAAAAAGTCGCACTGGACTGCATTAACAGTAACGGACGGGACAGTTCTCCGTTATGGACGTGAGCGCTCTGAAAGCGGCACTAAAAGACTGCTTTAAAACTTTCACAGAGACCTCAAACAGACAGCACAAAGCCTGTCTTTAAATTTAATTTCGTTTTGTATTAATTATATCTTAATTTTGGTCAATGTTTAATGTTTAATTATATTATAATTGGTCATTTAATAAATAAGAAGTAGCCTAAATATAGTAGAAAATATTTGGACACGTGAACCTGGAGCGCGTCTCATAAATGAACCGAAACCTACCTGCCTCACCTGAGACATATGTAGAAAGCATTAAATGTCTATTTTTAAACAGAACAAAAGAAAACAGACTGTTCTCTGCTTATGTCATCTGTATGAAATGTGTATTTCTCTCAGGCGCGTTTACTACTGCTAAGATCGCGAGTCGTCAACTTCATCTTCAACTTCACATGTCAAATATCGGCCTGTTCACATCGGCCATATTTTGACATCGGAACGATACCGATGTGTAAAAAAAAAGACCATATCGGCCGATATATCGTGCACCACTAATTCAAAGCGTTACGTCATTAGAGTGTGGAGTCGGAGGAAGGCCACAAGTGCTTAGCATGCCATTTGGGACAGGGCCCAAGTCATGCCAAACCAAGTCAAATCCTCAATCTTAAATAGAACTGAGAGCAGAAAGCACATGAGCATAGTTTCAGCTTATAAATCTACTAGCTGGTGAGTAGTTTATTTAAAAGTTCACTCAGGGCCGTCATACCACTCCTTGCTGGCCCACTGTTGAATTAGTTTGTTTTTACTGTGAATTATTGGTTTGAGACCTTGTGGGAAAAAAAATACTAATTTGCATTCTAGAGTGAATATTAAGTGGGCCGAACAGAATGTGAGTCATGATTCAAAGCGACTGATTTTAATTTCAGAAAGGAACCATTTGGCCTATAAATGGACGGTGCTTCCGACCTTTGTAATGGGATTTTTGCCCCCTCGCGCGTTATGGCTGATCTCGTATTTTTCTGAGGATGTACTGTGGGTTTGATTCATTGCAACCCCATTAGATTTGACATGAGATTGGAGCAGACTGTTTGCATGGACGTGGCTACACCCAATTTGTATGAGGATGTGCACCGCTCGGCATCAGGACTCAAGCTGCTATCTGACAAAAATACCGCTCTGCGGCAGCCTCTGTCTTTTTGGATTTGGTTGAGATATGATGTGGCTTTTCTGCTTTTTTTCTGGCCATATTCCCCATAAACCTGCTATCTGCTGTAATTGTGCACAGTTTTGGACCGGCTAAAGTCTGGAAGGCCATTGAGGAGATGGTACAGAGTTCTTTAGAGTGTATTTGCAGTTGGTTTGATTGTTATGTCCACAACAGAAGTCAATTCCACCCTTGCAGGTCTCTTTCCACATTGTTTTATTTGGGTCAGAACCACAGTTTCTTTGCTTTACTTTTTGCTCATGTTTTTTGATCATTTTGGTTTTACTTACCAAGTGTAACACACAGAACAACAGTAGATGCAAACATCAAACACATTTTGCAGCGTCATTAGCAGTTCGCTTTTGCAAATTAGGCCATTTTTCTTTTCATTCAAATTGTAACAGTCGTTTTCCTTCTGAAGTGAACTCGGGCCAGTGACTAGGTCTGACTGAGAGAGTCTGAAGAGACCATCTGATTGACATGTAAAGTGACCAAGTATGTATGCATATCCAGGTATTTCTGGTCAAATCTAGTGTGGTACTGTAAATCTAGTGTTTAGTTCTTCCTTAAAAATGAGCTGAACGGTGAACAAATCTAAGCAAGTTGCATAAAGTTCACTTTAAAGTTTGCCAGATCAAGAAATTGCTTGTTTTTGTCTGAAATACACATTTATTCAGTTGTATGGTCTCTCTATGGTTGCCTTTCTTTATCCTGCAATCTCTGCCTTATCACTTTTTGCATTAGATTTTAAATATATGCATTTGGCAGACGCTTTTATCCACAGCGACTTGCAGTGTATTCAAGGTTCTGTATATATTTTATCAGCATGTCTGTTCCCTGGGACCCATGACCTTGGCTTTGCTAGCGCTTCTTCCACCTTTTCTTATCTGTTTATTTCTCACCATTTCTCTCTTGATGTCCATCACCTGGTTTCAGCCACAGGAGCCCATGTGGTCTGTGCCATCGGTGCCCAGCTGCAGGCAGAGAGCGAGGCCTGTGGGAAAGCAGACGTGCTCCTAAAATAAAGCTCTGTTTTTCTCTCTCACCTCCCCTTCACCACCGCAGAGAGCTACGCTTCACTTCATAATGCCCATCTTCCTCTGTTCATGTGTTCATTTAATTACACAGCCTTCAAAATGTACCACATAATATATCCCAGGATGCTTTAGGAGCTCAGAGTGGGGCTAAATAGCGTGCACGCATTCATTCAGACGCACACACGCGCTCGATCTCTCTCTCGCTCACACTGTCAAGTCACATTCAAGTCTCCTCTGCTCATATGACAGCAAATATTCTACCAGCTGGGCCTTTTCATCCATTGACGAGTACAGTTTTTTCTGCGTCTCTTCACTTTTACCATCACAATAGCTGCTATTCTTCGGTACAGTGGCATGGCTGGAGAGATCTCCCTGGCAATTAATCTGAGCTTTCTCCTCCCTGCCTATACAGCACTCAAAAGCTTCTGTGCTCATAGAGATATTAACCGCTGAATGAAAGCGAGGAGCTTTTGCTGTTCATCTGTGTTTGTGTGAGAGCGGCAGTGTTGGGAAAGCTACTTTGAAGCTGTAGCTAGCCGAGTGACAAGCTGCTCATCAACATGAAATCAAAACACACCTTCTTAATGCATGTTCCAGGACTTTTTGTGCATGTTATTCCAAAAACATTTGTAATATTTCATCCAAATGACCTCTGGTTGCATTTTAGCTGTAAATGCATCCAAAGAATGACCTAACTAGAGTTATGAGGGGATTAACTAGATTTTCTGTGGGTGGTGATACTACAGTTGCTACTACTCGTTTTGCCCCATGAAATCAAAATGGAAGTTTTTTGGTTTTTAATATGAATATGTTAGTCTTACTGTTATCTATAAGCTAGTGTGCTCCAAAACAATGACAAAATTTGCATTTAGAAGATATAAGCATTAAAAAGTACAGTCTTACTTCTTTCAATACGGATCAAAGATTTTGATGACATCACTCTGCACTTCAGCTTCTCATCAGATTTTCGGTCCAATCAAATGCTCTCTAGAATCTGAAGCGTCCCGCTCTGTGTTCCCACACTATAAATAGACGCTACGGCTAAAATCAGTCACTTGTTCACACATTTACTATTTTCTACATGGTGAATGGCACATAGTGCACTATATAAGGGATAGTGAACGATTCAGAGAGTGTAAAAATGCTTTCCATTGGGGTGAGTGAAGTCTGGTTTCACGTTAGTATCACGCAAACCACCACAGTGCACACACTGCTCCGGTCCAGAGACACGATACACAGAGCGCATCATATGCGCGAGTCGGCGGAGACCAGAAAACGTATCGGACCCATTTGAATTCTGCACAGAATGCTCTATTTGAAAGCGATATGGTGGAGATTGGGAGGAGAAATGGTTAGAGATTAGGATGAAACTGTGGCTTTACCGAGCTCAACGGCTCTGGTCGAGCTGTGATATAAACGAGACGCTATTGGCTATTTAAAAAAGGGGAGGAGCTGTTCGATAGGTCCCACCCTGTCTTCCTGTTTCAGTGGAAATTACGTCAACACTGAATAATGGAGTGCTTTTCAAGGCAATTCAGTGGGCCTTTAACAACTGAAAGGCTGTAGTATGTCTCATTGCTTATAAAAACAATAGTGCAGCACTTACATGCTGAGTTTGAGATTTAGGCTTCAGTGTTTGTTCAAATTAGAATTCAGAAGAAAATGTGAGTTTTGATGCTACGGAAGAAGTATGTTCAGAACCACACAGTTCCAGGAACACTGCTGAATTCAAATAAATTGGTGAATCAATTGTTTTGAATCGGTGTTGCTAGTGTTACTTTGAAAACTGCAGTTAATGTAGTGCATGAAGTTCACAGCTTTTAGTTAGTGATTCACCAGCACTGTGAATAGGTATTACAGATCAGTGTGTTTCTGCTCAACTAACTGAAGCAGACAGTGATGTCCAGTGTGATTTGTCCAAATGGCCTATGAACCAGAGGTGTCAAAAGTATTCACATTCATTACTCAGGTAGAAGTATAGATACTAGGGTTTAAAAAGACTTCTGTAGAAGTTGAAGTATCAACTCAAGCTTTTTACTCAAGTAAAAGCCAACATTTCATTTGGGCCAACAAGCCCGAATGAAAACAAGCCGAAATTAAATAGGAGTAACGAGGCTATTTTTAAAATGTAAGGAGTAGAAAGTACAGATAATTGCGTCAAAATGTAAGGAGTAGAAGTAAAAAGTCGTAAAGTATAGATACCCCAAATTTCTACTTAAGTAAGGTAACAAAGTATTTGTACTTCGTTACTTGACACCTCTGCTATGAACTGACTCTCGGTTGAGTCTGGTATGGCATTTTTTTTTTTTTTTTGAGCAGTTTTACATTTTAGAGTACATTTTCCATATTTATCAGGGATTTGGGCCATCACTGAGCAAACATTTTCAAGATGTGTTACTGCAGTCATTAGCTTTGTAACACACCGCACTGGCAGTTGGGATCGAACGTAATTTGGGAATCTGAAAGCATAAAGGTCTTTTTTATGTTGCTGGATCTACCGGTTGGGCGGCTAGTGCGGCCAGAGACTCTTTTGTTGTCGCTCATGAAAGATTTGTCTCAACGCAGAACAAATGTTTGCCTTGAAGTGACGACAAAGCTATTTAGAAGAGAGAATAATGCTTTGTTTTCTCTCTCCCTCTCGCTCATATCAAGAATCACGATTCAAAAAGCATACTGACACTGCTATTAAAATGTTAAATATTAATATTAAAATATAAAATATAAAAATAATAATAATAAAAAATGTATTATATATATATATATATATATATATATATATATATATATATATATATTTATAATATTATATTATATAATAATATCTAATATATAAAATATATATGAATAATATTTATATATATTATGGATGGGCGTTTTGACCAAAATCTTATATCACAATATGAGTAATTTTATTTCGCGATAACGACATGTAACACGGTTATTTTTGCTTTAAATACGTTTTTTTATGATATCAACATTTTTGATACCATTGAAAAGTCATAATTCTTATCCCCATTTTCAGTATCATTAAAAAAGTTATACTAGCTTAAAAATAACTCTCAAGCTTACTGAAGACAAGTAAACAGTGAAAATGAAAGAACAAAGAAACCAAACTACTATAGAACAAAGACACGTATGAAATAGACCTACCTGGAAAACTTCAAGCACTAGAAATAAGAAATAATACATAAAATATATAAAGTAATCAAATGTAAAATAGTCTACTCTGTAAATTAAATATAGGCTACATTTATTCTTATAATTCTTATTCTTATTTTATTGTTGTTTGATTAACATTAATAACGACAGCAGGTAAATTTGGATGCTGTCACTTTAAGTCACTGCACAGATCATTGTAATATGAATGTCTCTTTATAGAGTCTGCTTGTCTGTTTGTTTTCTTTGCATTGTCTCTGAATGTGTTCTGATGAGAGTTGGAGGTGATGACAGATTCTCACATCGGGGAGAAAGTTTGATCTCTTTGACTGCTGTTTGCAGATCTTTTCCTTAAATAAGTATGAGTTTGCATTTGCTCGTGGGAACATGTCTGCAGTATTTCTTTTT
>NW_028295844.1:0-14000 GCF_964197995.2 Scardinius erythrophthalmus
CAGAGTACTTGGCTCCTTCCCAGCCCTGTCATTAGACTTCTTTTGTTTCCTTTCCTCAGCGTTCAGCCTGTTTTGTTTCTCCTTTTTTATTAAATGCTAAATATTTATACAATTTGCAACTTCCTGTCAAAACCATTGACACTCCCACAATAGCTCGGGCTCAAGCGCACAATGGCAACTGCTGCGGGGGGATATTTTAAAATGGCGCGTCTCCAATTTCTTTTAGCCCTGGGATCTTTTGTTTTAGGTAAATAAAGATTGAAAGCTCTTCGCGAGTGATATCGGCCACCATGTGTTTCAGAAACGGGCCTCAGTGGCACTGTGGTGTTAGCAGACGCTAGCGGATCACATTGTTATTCTTTTTGCAACAGAAGCTGAGACGTCGGCCCCTTGAGATACGGATGAAGGGTGACGGATGTTGATGCATTTGGCCGAGTTCCAGTCTCATTCAAAAGTGTCTTTTTGGATGGGGAGGGGGTTTAGTGTTTCCTTGCCACTTTGGCCCTTTCCCGAATGTGCTTAGAAGGCCAGATATTGCTCCTATCAGCATTTTCTAGCATAATATGGCAGTTTAAATTCCACTTGAAAAGGCGAATGTGCGGATGGCACTGTCGTTTTATCTTTAAGAATATTAGTGATGGCCTACGGAGAAAAACGGAGCAGCTTGCATGTTCTTGGCATGTGCTTGCGCTTGGCTCAGATCCCCCTTCCATCCATACATCAATCCCTTCAACACTCAATTGCTTTCTTTGATCACCCTTTCACTTCCTTTCTGTCGCCCGATCGCCGTGACTGATTTGCGTGTCATCTGTTTTTTTTTTTTTTATCCGTCCTGTTCCCTCTCTCTCCGTTTCTGAGTAAAAATGTCATGACGACAGGGAGGGGGACTCGGGTGGAACTTTCATTTGTAAGTCTCTGTGGCTGAGAGGCGACCTCTGACCCCTTAGAGCTGCCTGGTATTTGGCTGAAAAGCAGAGGGTCTTGAAAACTATCGCCTCCAAAGGGCTCATCATCTCCTGGCCTTCCTTTTCATCATCTCCCGGCCACGGCTCCGCTACTACCGCGGGTATCAACCCAAGTGAATCCATTACCACGAGGCCAACACAGTTCAGGAGCGTCTCTTAAGGCGACTGATGGGAAATGAAAAAGTCTTTGAGAGAAACTGCCGAAATGTCCTCTCTCTCTCTTTCATCCTTAACTTTCAAAGTGGCGGTGGAGTACAGGCGGCCGTAGAGTGGCTGACTGTAACCTTATGCCCTGACCTGTTCAGTTGTGAGAGGATCCATTTCCTTTTTCTGCTGTTATTCCTCTCTGGAGAATATCCGCTCACATTCCTATAAAGCATAACACTGTTAGAGTGCTGCGAGGGATTGGATCAGCACACTAAAACAAGCAAAACACCGGTCACACAGCAGGCGTATGTGCTGAAGTCTTGCTGTCACGTAGCTTGTCGTTCTACAAATAGAGTGTGTGGTCTAATTTATCATGGGGTTGTTATGTATGAAGACGTTTGCAGCAGTCTGAGAAGCAGCTAATTGGTTTGAGGTGCAGACTCCAGCAGCTCTAGTTATACTTGTAGACATGCTGTGCCATAATGGCATGTCTTTAAAAAGAGCTCAAACAAAGCAGAAACTGATTTCATAACGTCAAGCATCATAATTTGAAACTATTTACATCTTTTCCCATTCAGTGTGATGAGTGTTTCTTAATATTCTCAAATTGTCAGTACAGCATGTTATTTTAATGAGCTTGCTTTTTTGAATGCAATTTTTTGTAAGTTTTAATGCATTGCAATAGAGCGTTAATGCAGAAATATGTACTGTTTTGGGTGATTAATGATCATTTATTGTTATGTTTCTTTCCAGATGGAATGATTTTGTGTGTTTCAATGCTTTTCTGTACAGGTTTGGAACTGCCATTCATGATGATGCCACATCCCTTGATTCCAGTCAGTCTGCCTCCTGCCTCGGTCACCATGGCGATGAACCAGATGAACCATCTCAACACCATTGCCAATATGGCAGCTGCTGCTCAGGTCAAGTGTGTCCCGTCCAGAATGATGACGTCAGTTATAAAGGTACAAGGACGCAAATTATGCATATGGTTCCTAAGATGATTTAAAGGGATAGTTCGCTCAAAAATGAAATCTACACATGCTCATGTCATTCCAAACCCTTAAGATTTTTGTTTATCTTCGATATTTTTCATGAAAGCTGAGAGATTCTGTCCATTCACTGAAAGTACATTCCACTTAAAAGTTCAAGCTTCAAAAATGTCATTAAGACATTTTAACAGTAATCCGTATGAATCAAGCAGTTTAATCTTGACGGTTGCTTTATATGATGAACAAATTTCTTTTATTCACAAATATACAATATATAGAGCACATCAAATATGATAAACAACACCTAAACCATACGTGCTTGACGACTAACCTCACTGGTTATTGTGGAAATTCAAACGTGCTTGCACGAAACACAAGAACAAACCATGCGAATTAATTTTTTCTATGGAACAGTTTTTTTTTTTTTGTGTGTGTCGTGAAGTTGTATAAACTACTTTTGTGTCCGTTCTGGAGCTTATATGTAAAAATTATATGAAAAAGATCAATGTGAAGCTCTCTTTTAAAAATTATTATTATTATTATTTTTTATCCCTTTGACTGTAACTTTTAATGTCACAACTGAGAAAATTCTTCTGAAATGATTAAGCATTTATTATGGTTTTATAAAACATTACAGATTATGGGGACTAATGTGTGTGTTCACGATCAGGAGCGAGTTCCAGACAGCCCGTCTCCCGTCCCCTCTCTGGACGATGGCCGCAGGTCAGTTAGCCACTTATCCTCCAGACAGAGCAGCAGCGTGTCCAGCTCTCCTGCCCACACAGAGAGCTCTTCTGACCGGCCACGTACGTCTTCCCCACCACATAAAAGTCATTTCTTTTCTTTTGTCGTTTTATTCCTCAGTGTCTTTTTCTAAAGTCTACATTGCATATAAACTCAAGATTTTAGTTGTCATCGGTGTCATGTTTGCTGTAATATTACGTATACTTTTACGTTTTTATTTCTCTCTGTATTCTGTCGTATGGCTAAAACCAAACATGCTAATTTAGCACCACTGAGTTTGGTCCCTGAGCACTTAGCACTATGCTCTTACCATAATGTGAAACTGAACATATAACCTTACAAATGTGCTTTTAGAATTAAGAATAAGGTGATATCACAGAATCTACTAAAAGCAAAGCCATCAGTGCTGTTCATGTGCATTGCTTTAACCGGAACTAAAATTATGCAATTACAGATAATGCTGTCTACTTTTTTCAGTCTATCATCAGACGCATTAAAAATCTTACCCAAGATATCAGATATCAGTGGTATGATATAATTTGGGACAGAATATGTGTTTTAAATCCTATTTTTGAAAAAAACTGAGGTTCAAGCTTTTGAAATTGCTTCTATACTATTATTTAGTTGCCTTCTTGTTACAAAGCTTGTTCAGGACAAGATATACTTAATGTTCACATCTTGGATATAAGTGAACCTTTCATTATTGAATTAAAACATCATACACTACATTTAGGGTTGGTAAGATATTTTAATGTTTTTGAAAGAAGTTGTATGCAGATGCTGACTAAGGCTGCATTTATTTGACCAAAGATACAGTGAAAACTGTTTAATATATTTTAAAAAGTAAGTTATTCCTGTGATGTCAATCATTACTCCAGTCTTCAGTGTCACATAATCCTTCAGAAATCATTCAGATATGCTGATTTGGTGCTCAGGAAACATTTCTTATTATAAATTTGGGAAAAAAGTTTAATATTTTGAACATTAAAATGTCTTAACTGTCACTGTCGATCAATGTAATGTGACCTTGCTGAATAAAAGTATTAATTTCTAACTAAATTGTATATTTTATACCTACTATATAAGAACATTGGGCTTTAAGGATCAGTCTTTGTATTTATGTCCTTTGTAAAAATCTGTTTATATGCCCCTCCTTTCCCTTTAGATTTACATCAGAATGGTTTTTCTCTTGGCCATGCCTTGTTAGGCCTGTCTCCAAGTGCACCACCAGGACCAAAAGAGGGGGATCTGGCAACCCATGACACAGGCCATGAAACAAAGAGGCCTTCTACAGAAAAAGGTTAGATGATAATAGTGTATTCTGTGTTGAATAGCATTTGCAAGGGAAAGCCATTCTACGAGATACTGTATTTAAAATACACTTAAATTAAATAATATCAAGACGTAACTACACTTAGCCTACGTAGTTTCCATGTTTTCAAACATTATCTTTTGCCTTTCTAAAAAAACAAAAAAACACATAGTTAATGTGGCTTGTATAAGCTGTTTATTTTAAAAATAAATGATTGATCCATATTTATGCATTAGGAAATAATTACTTAGGTGCATTCTGTCTAATACTGGTGAACAACTTAGGTTATCACATTGTTTAATCAGTAAAAAAGTGCTTATCTCAGATGCAAAAACAAATTCATTACTGTGCAGTTCAACAAGGTCAAAAAGTTTAGCAATGACTGCACTTTTACCATTCTTCTAATGCTATAAAAAAACACGTTTTGAATTACATAAAAAAAAAGGTCATGGAAAAAGCAAGCATTTTTCCTAAACATTTGAAATATTTTTCCTTCAGCTTAGCAGATCATTTATCAGCAATGGTTTAGATTGACTGCAGGAAATGATTGCTGATCCCGCTGATGTGTCACTTAATACTCAGCACATTTCCTTTCTGTTCATACATGAGTCTTGATGTGCGTATTCTGAGAAATCAATGAATACTCTCATTTACAATTCTGTGAAAATTATCCGTAGAGGTAGAAATGACACGATAGTGGGGCTGAATTAGTTAGCGATTTGCAGACCGTGAAGTAATGAGCAAGACCCCCCCTCCCGCCCTCGCCTCCTTTCTACCAACTCCCTTACCCTGGCCCTCCTGGAGGTGTAATTTTCCTAATAACCTCCCAGAACCCTTGTTTGGTTTCTGCGTTTGAAGGCTTTCATTAGGCTAATGAGGACTTTGCAAGGACGAGTAGTCAGCACAATTTCCTCATTGTGCCGAGGAGAAAAAGACAGTGCACCCGAAATCGGAAAAGGGGGCTTTAGTGTGACTGAATACGGCCTGTCGAGATTTGATAAAATCGTGGAGTTCACACAGGTGTTAAAACCTCAAATTTCAAAGGATTTTACCACTGATACCACTACATCAAACGTGGTGACATTGATGATGAGGTATACTGTGACTAGAGAGGATTATACTGTATACAGTATCGTTCAAAACTTTGGGGTCAATATGATTTTTTTTTTGTTGTTGTTGTTGTTGTTGTGTGTGTGTGTGTGTGTGTGTGTGTGTGTGTGTGTGTGTGTGTGTGTGTGTGTGTGTGTGTGTGTGTGTGTGTGTGTGTGTGTGTGTGTGTGTGTGTGTGTGTGAGAGAGAGATAAATTAATACTTTTATTCAGCAAGAATGCACTGATCAAAAGTGATAGTAAAGACTATTTATAGAGATAGGAATAGACTATTCAATTTAAAATAAATGCTGTTTTGTTTTGAACATTCTATTCACCAAAGAATATTATGGTTTCTACAAAAATATTAAAGGGTTAGTTCACCCAAAATTTTTATTTCTGTCATTAATTACTCATGTCGTTCCAAACCCGTAAGACCTTCGTTCAGCTTTGGAACACAAATGAAGATACTTTTAAAGAAATTCGAGAGCTTTCTGTCCCCCCTATATGCAGGAACATTATTACCAGAAAGGTAGTGAAGATAAAATAGTCCATGTCACTACAGTGGTTCAACCTTAACCCTCTGAGGTCTGAGCTGTTTTCTGGGCCCTGGAGGTGTTCTGACATGCTCTGACATTTCTGGTTATTTCTGTTACTTGTGACATTTTCATGGCTAAAGTCTAATTACACTGTATTCAGCACAAACTCTGCTACAATAATATATCAACAGCATGTATGTAAAAGTTTGTAGTTTTGAGATAATGACATTTATGCGTGGTTTGTGAAAATACAAAAAAAAATTCTCACTGAAATAAGGTCATGAAACCCATACTGATTATTTCTTCACAAGACTTTTGAAAATTGTATGGCATAGCCTAGAATATTTGCTCTAAAACTATGTGAAAATCACCCTGACTGCTCATTCAGAGAAGACAATATATTGATTTAAAAATTTTACGACGTGTTTTGTGTGAGACAGCTCTATGCGGGAGCTCATTAATATGTAAGCTTTTCTCACCTGAGAAAGACAAAGACACTCCCCTAACGGCCCTATTAGGAGCTATCAGGCCCCTATCATTCTGAGCAACCTTGCACAATACTGTAAATGAGGAGATTTAAAAAAGAATGGCTTTTAGATTGTTTGGATTTATTTACACAACATAATCCAAATAGACACAACAAATGGCAAAAAAGCACTTATTGAAAGACAGAGACCTTTGTGCCATTCCTAAAAACATTGTACATACCTTTCATTTCTGAGGTAGCCTAAATCCAATGTAAGCTCAGGCGCACCTTTCAAACTCGACGAAAAGTGAAGTGAAGTGTTTTGGTGTTTTGTTGTTGAGGTAACGAGCGCGTTCGCGTTCCATGTGGAGATTTGCATGTGAATATCTTTTGCACGAGTGGGCGTGGCCAAATTAACTGTAATGAGCAAGCGATTGAGAAGCTGGACATCTTGTTGGTTTTATACAAATCACTTAAACAGAAAATATTTGTTTTCGTTTTGAACCTGATCATTTAAAAGTACACACTTAAATGTTTATAAAGGTGTATGGCTCATAAATGTGTGACAAGTATTCGCTGAGTTTTGTTTCAGTTTATAGACATGCTCAAGAAAAAAAAGTTCACAGCGACGGAGAGGCAGAACGCACACCCTGTTTATTTTCTTTATTTTACAAAAGCACAATGTTTTGATTTGATTGTAAGTGGACACATACAAAAGTAGAAATATCACAGATTCTTTTTTTATATTTCTTTTTTCTGTATGACCATTAATGACGGAGAAATTTAAAGGAGAACTCGGCAACTCTAGCGAATTCTAGTCACTTCTTCGCTGATTTTCCCTTTTGTTGTCGCATGTTTTCCCCACGAGCTCCCCCTACAGCTGTGGTGGGGCGTATATTTCACAACACGGTCGTAAAAAACTCACTTGCGGCGGCCTCCTCCCCCTCTCTACCGCTGCTCATGTGCGTTTGTTTTGATCGGAGCAAGCCAACTGTATCGTGTGGAGCTTTGTCTACCGAGGTGGGTAATCTGGTAATACATCATACATGCGTGTGTGTTTATGTCGAATTGCCGTAAAGCAATTAGTGTTTCGCGCTCGTTCTCGTTCTCATTCTCGCTTCTCACGAGACTTCCAATTTCTATCTTGCCGGGACGGTAGTCTCCAAGTTGCAAGGTTGGTTTTCCGCCTGGGAACGCTGGGGGGAGCGGGGAAAGTCACCAATATCACCAGAACAGGTTGTTTAACCATCCAAATGATTTCTAGACAGTTTTATTAAGTTAAAAAAGTTACCAAGTTCTCCTTTAAGTTTATAGTGCTACAATGTGGAGAAAATCCAGCAAAACGCGCCCACGCGTTTGCCGACCTCAGAGGGTTGATGCTAAATATGACTTTATTCAACAATTTCTTCTCTTCTATGTGAGTCTCGTCTCGAGACGTATTCTCGTCGCTTCATAACATTAAGGTTGAACCACTGGAGTCACATGGACTATTTTAATGATGTCTTTACTACCTTTCTGGGCCTTGAAATTGGTTATGATGTTGCAGTCTATAGGGGGGTCAGAAAGCTCTCGGATTTTATAAAAAATATCTTCATTTGTGTTCCGGAGATGAACGAATGCCTCAGGTTTGGAACGACATGAGAGTGAGTAATTAATGACAGAAATGTAATTTTAGGGTGAACTAACCCTTTAAGCAGCGCAAGCACCAAAACAGCATTTTAGAGTGATTGTGAAGGATCATGTGGCTGATACTGAAACATCAAAAAGCAAACTGCATTTAAAAGATATTTTCATCAAATGTCAAGACTATGATGAAAGCAAAACGTTGATGTAATCAACACTAACCATTTGAATTGCCATGCATGTCAATATGTCAGTGACAGTTGTTTGACTGGCACAGAACTTGACAAAAAAATTAGTTTACTCTGAATTCACAGCTATTTTAGAATGTCTGTCAGTGCGGAAAGATGCTTTTTGGAGCCAGATTGTGCAGTTATGGCATCAAGCAGCAAGGTACAAAGGAGTTATGCTCACCATGTAGCCAAATCATGAACTCTTTACCATACCAATTTTTTGTCTGAAAGCATATGATAATTTGGTCTTGTTATTAAGAGAATGGACTGCATCAAAATGGTATCATGGCATCAAATACGAGCATGGAATTAATGCAGTCTGTCACAAAAGAATGAAGTGTGTCATTTTAAGTTGGGTCAAATGCTTCTTGAAATGTACTTTTAACTGATATTCTTCATTTGTGTTTAAAAATAAATTTCACAGAAGGCTGCATAAATTTGAACAGTTAAGCTGACTTTCATTAAAAAAAAAAAAAAAAAAAAATGTCCTGTCCTTTAACTAGTTTTGATTTTGAAGTTAGCCAAATGGCACATCTCCAGTCCTGCTGAGCTCTTTTTATGCGTGCTTATTTTTTAAAACTTCAAAAATGAATGGCTCTCCCTTTGTAGAACTTCATTCTAGACTCCCAGTCACTGTCAGGACACCTTTACCAGCCACTAGACTGAAGGATAACTTCCACCTTCATGTTCCTGAAATTAATCTTTAGGGGCAGAGCTGAAAAGTGGGAAGATCAGAAGTTGTATCTCTTCTTTATGGCTTGTCAAAGACAGAAGAGTTCAAAGACGATTCCTTTATCCATCTCAGAGCTTTTCAACCTTCATTCACTCTCCGCTCGCTCTCTTATGCTGACTGTAGAGGACTTTTGCAGTGGACGTAGGGGTTCATTAGCCCAGGGAATCCACAACAAGAGGGGGGAAAAAGTGACCTTGGTTGAGGAGATGCATTTATGATCTAAGAGGCTGCCAGGATTTTTTCTTTTTTTTTTTTTGCTGGAAAGCAAGTGCACAAACCATAATAATTCAATGGAGGATCAATCAGATTGGAAGGCACAGGGAGAGATGGAGAAGAGAAAAGAAAGTAGTGCTAACTCAGCACTGATTGTCCCTCCGGGGCACCGTAGTTCAGCGGCACGGACCAAGCTTCCTCCCGCTGAGTGCTCCAGCGGCCGACACTAATCACATTCCAGCAGACACCGTGCTTTTAGGAACCCTAGAGGAGAGGGAGGGAGGAAGACTGGCAAAGAGAGGTAGATCGGCAGTGAGGGGAGCTGACAGTGAGCGAGAGCTCATGTCCGATTGTCCTCGTCCTCATGTCCAATGGAGACCGATTGTTTTTCCTCTTTGAAACACCTTGAATGTGACACAGGCATCTCTCTTTCTGCCAAGATGTGAAGATCAGATAGTGTGAGATTAAGATGCTTTGGTCAGCTAAGTGAATCCGCAGAGATAAGGGAGGGGTGAGTAAATCTAATCAGACCTTATCAGGCGCAGGGGAAGGTGAGATTTTGAGCACCTACTTGTTTAAATGGATCCTGAGTTATATATACTTTAAATACAGTATGGGCAAAGAGCTGTGCAGAGCTTTTTAATGCATTTTTCATTCGAAAACAAAAAAAGAAGAGATGCTTTTTGGGGTTAAATTATGAAAATGGAGCATACAGAAAGAAATGGATACAGACAGAAAAATGGACCGAACGAAAGACGACGAGGTTGAGCTCATAAACTTTAATATGTCTGCTTAATATATCTGTGACCTCATCTAAAGCGTGGCTGTGAATGACCTCACCACACCGGCTCAGTCGAATCAGACCCAAAAAATGTAATTGTTTCATGTTTAATGACCTTTATGACGATTAAAGAAATTTAAGATATGTTAAATTAATCAAAAGTGACTTTTACAACCAAAAAAAAAATCTATTTCAAATAAATTACTCTATTAATTCTAATACTTTCTATTCAACAAAAAAATCATAGTTTTTACAAAAATATTAAGCAGCACAACATTGATTGGCTGCATAAAATTAGCTTTCACATTACAGGAATACATTTCTTTGCGAAATATAAATAGAAAATAGTCTTTATAAATTTCAATCATATTTCACAATATTTCTTATTTTTACTGCTTTTTTTTTATAAAATAAATGCAGCCTTGGTGAGCATAAGAGACTTCTTTTAAAAACATTTAAAAAATCTTACACAATCTCAGAAAACAAGGTACTAAAGCTGTCATTGGGACAGTACCCTTCAAAGGGGTTCTAATATGTACCATTTAGGTACTAATATTAGGGATGCACCGATTGGGAAATTCTGGGCCGATACCGATACCGATGTTTAACATAACAACTTGGCCGATGGCCGATGCCGATGCCGATGTTTTTTCTTTTTGTTATTTATTCCTTCTTTTGTGCCACTGAAACATACAAGTCTTTCGGCTCTTGATCACACTATCCTAGAATGAGCACAAATTCAATCAGACCAAGCAATTTATGAAACAAAAAAAACCTTTAATGTCACTTTCTGGTTGACAGTTATAACCTTATTTATAAGTTCTTTTTCAGTTGTTATGAGGAGCAATATGAGAGAGAAATTTGGTAATCATTGTCTGACCCAACAAAAAAAACATTATAATATTCATTTTATTTTTCGTGTTCGCATTTATGAGGGAAAAAACACGGGTGAATGTTCATATTAAATTTTAAACGCGCACGCGCTCTTCTGCGAGAGAGAGAGAGAGCCCCGACCGCGCGCGCGCTCTCACTCACTATTCAGAGCGGTCAAGCTTCCCCGTACTTTTTGACAAGCGTCCTTGACAGGGAGGCCAGAGCTTCTTTGCAGCTCAAGTCGGCGGCGGTGTGTACAGTTAACGCTCTATCTGTTGACGGCGCTGAGGGAAAAGCTCCCGCCACTGGAAGAAGCGGTCGCCGCCCATTTGTGTCCTCCTGCGCACCCATCAAAGCCGTGCAGAACGTCTTCAGCACTCGCGGATCGTGCATACTCCGCCGCTTCTTCTGCTACACACCATGGTCGTTCTTTTCTCGAGAAAAGGAGTTTTCTCATAGAAAAATAAATAAATAAATGCGTCATTGTACCCAGCACTTCTGAAAATGCACTTCCGAATGCGTCTCTGTCCCCAGCATATCAAACCAAACTGACGCCCATGTGACATCGGCGAATGTCATTTTTATTTCCCGATGGCCGATGGCAGTTAACGAGGCAAATATCGGCCGTTACCGATGTTCAGCCGATGCATCGGTGCATCCCTAACTAATATGTACACTTTTGGTACCAATATGTACCTTTGAGGGATTAAAATGCACTTTTTAGGTACAAAGGTGTACCTTTTGAAAAGGTACCGCCACAGCCATTGAACCTTTTGAATCTATACCATAGCTTTGTATAAGGAACAGATGAACATTTCATTTGTTATTCAGTCAAAATCGGGACCCCAATTTGCAACTAATAGCCTGTTTGAAAAAACAAAACAAAAAAAGTGTTATTTACTCTCACATCCAGGCCAATAGTCAGTTCACATGATAATGCTATAGAATGGTGCAGTGAATAATTAAAGGAACTATCCCTCTGGAGAAACCTGCAGTTAAGTGCTTTGGTCAAGGGAACAATGGCGATTGCACGTGTCTTGCTCTTTGGTGGGATACCAGCAACCTTTCAACCTGAGCATTAACACTTACAACACCCCACCAGTAGCGTAGCCAGGAATCACAATGTGGGTGGGCCCAGAGAAAATCAGGTGGGCACAGCCTAAAATGCATCTGTTATCAAAATAGGCCAACACAACTACACCTGCTTGAATACACCACAGTTTAATCAGAGCACAAGCATGTAAGTCATCATAAGCAGTGTTAATAAAGAACAGAACGATAAGAACAGCATTTCCACTGCGCGCGGCCAGGCCACACCACACACACGCGCATCTAACAGATGCGAAACAACATCATCAAATCAGCAGCAGGACAGTAGTGGACAGTGTGTAAAAACCAAAAACAATGCTTGGTCATAGTCTGGCTCAGCGGCCACATAAACCACGTTATATAAACAACATTGACTAGGCAACTACATAAACGTAGATTGGCTTACTTTTGATGACTAGCTTATAACAGGAGACGACGGGGCTGGGGGTCGCACACAGTTTTAAAGGGGTCATATAATGCCATTTTTGTACAAGCTAATATGATTCTTTAGGGTCTAAATTAAAAGTTTGTAATATACTTTATTTAAAAATTCTCATTAGTATTGTAAGAAAACACTAATTTTACCTGGTCAAAAACAGCTCTGTTTTCAGCACGCCGTTTCAGTGCATGTGTCTTTAAATGATAATGAGCTTTGCTCACCCCGCCCCTCTGTTCTGTGGGTACACCGTATTAGACATTCTCTGACTGTATCTAACACAATAACCACGTGTTATTCGTTATAAACGTGGGATTATGAATTATATTGAGAACGTCGTACATAGAAAACATGCCGTAAAGTACCCTGAGTGTAAACCTTAGACGCATTCATCATGAAGCCTGCAGCAAGGTTTGCAAATTTCGCAAAGATTAATATAAATACGAATATAAAGGTTAATAAAACATTACACTCACATCTTCTGGAGGTTCAGCAGGAACACGTTGGTACCGATCCGTTTTTTCTCGTTTGTGAAGCTGTCTGGTGTGAAATGATTCGCGCAAACATGAAAGCACAGACGATCGTGGGGAATCCCCGTGAGGGAATCCCCGCGTCAATCCTTTGGGCATATCGCTTCAAAAACAAAACTCAGCCACTGCTTCTTCAACGGCTCGGATTTAGGAACATCCAAATGACTGATGTGTTCCTTATTACATCTAAGAACAGAACACCACAATCGCTTAGACGCCATTCTACTCCAGCATATCAACAATGGCGGACTACTATGACGACGGCTGTCACAGCTCGCTCAGGGCGGGTCT
Organism: Scardinius erythrophthalmus; assembly: GCF_964197995.2. Taxonomy (NCBI): domain Eukaryota; kingdom Metazoa; phylum Chordata; class Actinopteri; order Cypriniformes; family Leuciscidae; genus Scardinius; species Scardinius erythrophthalmus. The sequence continues at coordinate 13,053 of NW_028295844.1, forward strand.
TGTGTTGAAACACGGCTGTCAATCACAATAGCGGGAGGGGCGTACGATCTTATGACGTCACAATATCGAACGGCTTGATTTCAGAGATGGTCAAACATATAAGGAGATTAAAACAAAACCACTGGATGGATTTTTATCATGATAGGATGGTTGTGTACAGGCACTGCCAACAGACATTTCAGTGCAATCAACTTGTAAAAGTGCATGTACCATTATATGACCCCTTTAAATTCGAACACATTATTCTCTGAGTGTACACACACGGGCGGCGTCTGTCCGCTGCGCCCAGCAACGGCTCAGGACCTTGTTCAAAATCTTGCCGCGTCACAGAGCGCTATTTACATAGTTTTATATTAAATTTACATTTATTTGTCTCAAATCGTAGTTAATGAATCTGACTTCACCCTGGGCTGCAATATACGTTTAGTTTTATATTCATGTACAGAAATCAGCTGCTTGAATTAAATTTGCTGACATTATCGGATTTTCAGGTGAGAGTTGTCCTAGACGCGGCGCTGCGCGTCCAGTGTGCGACCCCCTTAAGAGTTGAACACTGCAATGATTTCGTTATAGTCCAACGATTCAGTCAATTCTCCTGAACATCTGCATTATCTTCCTCCTGTGGTGGCTGATGGCCGTGGTCTTTTTGACACAAACTTGTTGCTCTGTTTCATTTTAGTTTAACATAACGTTCCTTAGCTAAACTTCAGTGTCCCTCTGTGAAATGTGCTCGTCGTTGTGAAGGGGGGATGGGCTGTTCGCAATCATCCGAGTCTGCGCGCTACGCGGGCATTTCGTCATCACCATGACAACCAAACAAGAATCAAGAAACATTAAGATTTATTTTTATAGGTCAAAATTGTTATAATCGCAACATAATTTCCTAGGCTACCTTGTGAGGCCACTGAGTGACTAGATGGGCCTGACTGACAGGTGGGTGGGCCCAGG
>NW_028295843.1:0-13885 GCF_964197995.2 Scardinius erythrophthalmus
ATCTCACCAGCATATGGAAGAAGGTGCAGTGATAAATTCATAACCGCAAATTCAGGGTTCCTGGAATACCTTCGTCCAGGCGATGAAGTAATGGCAGACAGAGGCTTCACCATTACCGATCTCCTCTATGAAAGGAAGGTGAAACTTGTCCTTCCAGCATTCACCAAGAGAGGCATGCAACTCTCTGAAGAAGACACCACTAACACTAGGCGCATCGCCAATGTACGCGTCCACGTTGAGCGGGTCATATGTCGACTTAAAAACTTCAAAGTCCTCTCTCAAACCGTTCCAATTAACCTCACCTCTAAAATGGATAAAATTCTAAGAATTTGTGCAGCCCTGTGCAACCTTCGAAGCGACATCATTTCTGATATAGAAGATGAATAAATGTTTATTTGTAGTTGTGTTCCATGTCTGTCGATACTTTTTGCTTTCATTCTGCTTTCATTTTGCTTTAAAGGTGGTATCAGCGATTTCAGGCCCAAACATAAATGATCACATTCATCTAATATTTTGCTAGCTGCACGCCCCATAAGCATGCTGTCAAAAAACCGCGTCTCTCTAGGTAGCCTAGGCTCTGAGATCTGCACACAAAAACAGCTGTTTTCAGTCTGTTTGGCCAAACAATCAAAACCCAAACAGATAGTGTTCCAACCAATCACCGACAGGGGCGGGTGTTGTGAGATTTTCGCGTGCAGCCGTCATAGGCAGCCGTGCACGAGCGCAAAACCTCACAACACCCGCCCCTGTCGATGATTGGTTGGAACACTATTTATTTTGGTTTTGAGTGATGTTGATACCAACTGTTTTTGTGTGCAGATCTCAGAGCCTAGGCTACCTAGAGAGACGCGTTTTTTTGACAGCATGCTTATGGGGCGTGCAGCTAGCGAAATATTAGATGAATGTGATCATTTATGTTTGGGCCTGAAATCGCTGATACCACCTTTAACTAATCAGTGTAAATAGTGTAAGTAGTTATTTTTATAAACCTTTACAATGTGAATAGTTATTTTTATAAACCTTTACAATGTGACCAGATGTTACCTGTTGTGAATAGTTATTTTTATAAACCTCTACAATGTGACCAGATGTTACCTGTTGTGAATAGTTATTTTTATAAACCTCTACAATGTGACCAGATGTTACCTGTTGTGAATAGTTATTTTTATAAACCTCTACAATGTGACCAGATGTTACCTGTTGTGAAGTTATTTTTATAAACCTCTACAATGTGACCAGATGTTACCTTTGTGAATAGTTATTTTTATAAACCTCTACAATGTGACCGGATGTTACCTGTTGTGAATAGTTATTTTTATAAACCTCTACAATGTGACCGGATGTTACCTGTTGTGAATAGTTATTTTTATAAACCTCTACAATGTGACCAGATGTTACCTGTTGTGAAGTTATTTTTATAAACCTCTACAATGTGACCAGATGTTACCTTTGTGAATAGTTATTTTGATAAACCTTTACAGTGTGACCAGATGTTTAATAAACCCTTACAATGTGACCAGATGTTACCTGTCAGTAATTTATTATAAAACCATATAATGTGAGCTCTGTAGATTTCCCCTTAAAACTTAATTTAAGTCTTCTGGTTAGAAGGAATAAGTCATGTCAAATTTGAAAATGAAAACCATCTTGGTTTATTACTGATGAAAATGAAATGGTGAAATATATCTACATTGAGGTCAGTAGTAGAAGGTGTCTCTAGCTTCCTGAAAACATCAAACACAAGTGATTTTATAAAACTTATTTAATCATTTATATTTTCTAAAACACAAAATCACAAATATATCTCGTTTAACACAACCAATTTAAAATGCATCCCACCCAAATTATCTAATATCCTATCCTTAAAGGGATAGTTCACTTTAAAAATAAAATTCTGTCATCATATACTCACCCTCAAGTTGTTTTAAACCTGTATGAATTTCGTTCTTCTGCTGAACACTAAGATATTTTGAAGAATGGTCTTCCTTTGTGTTCAGCAGAAGAAAGAAATTAATTCAGGTTTAAAACAACTTGAGGGTGAGTATATGATGACAGAATTTTATTTTTAAAGTGAACTATTCCTTTAACCCTAATTATTCGCATTCCTGCTTATTTACAAAGCTGCATGTATCTTGTGGATAGCAAAAGACGGCCTGCCTGAAACTCATCTGACACATGAGGGAGCATATACTTAAAATAAAATGCTTTCAGTCTGTCTACAGTCTTGGCACAGAATTGCTCATTGTATGGGACTTTTAGCAGAACTTGCTGTGATGGAACCCAGATGAGCAGCTTACAGGCCCTCAGCCCTGTACAGAACATTCCAAGCTGCACTTGCACATAGAAGCCCTGTGGACCATTTGGCTGCAGCTGAGGTGTCCCTTCCACCATCTTCACATCATATCTCTGACTTCTGAAGAGATCCTCCAGAGTCTCGCCACTTTTAAGGAGAGGGGATTTGATCTCCAGCAGTTCCTCCGAGTTCAAAACTCCATCTGGGCTTGATGACAGCCAGGGCTCGCTTGCACACACGACTGTGCCTCTGCGGCTGACTGAGAACCCGCAACCCTCTAGCCACTGTATCGCAGACGCCTCGCTTTCTAAGCCATGGTAAGTGGCCGCATTCCCATGGAACCTGGGGTAGAGGTGCTCTCTGAGGAAGGTCTGAGGGTTGACTCTGCTGGGGACCTTCTTTGCTGTGCTTGCCGTGATTCTTACTTTGCGAGAGTCATGCCACAAGTGAGAGGAACTCTGTTCAAGAGTTACACGCTCCAATGCTGTACGCTTTAAGAGGTCAATGGCCACGAAACTGTCATAAAACACCATGCACCTCTGGCAGATGTTGGTGCCATCATGGTCAGCATGTGGCAAGGAGGATGCAGGCTTTTCTGGCTCCTGTGTCTGAGCAGCACTCAGACATTTGTGCAGAAGGCTTGACACACACAGCAAAAACTCCAGTGTTAAATTAACACTCCTGGGAGTGTATATGAGTCCACACTCAAAAGTGTAAAGTGTTAAAATATGAGTGTTAAATTAACACTCAAGAGTGTTAAAGTTAATGAGATAATTAAGTGATTAATTTAGTGATGATTGAGCATTATTGAAGACACCTGATGTTAACAAGCAGAATCACTGAAGGAGGAAATCACTAATTGTAAGTTACCATTAAGGTGATCAGTGTTTGCTTTAGTTGGGCTCTTGACACTTATATGTTTACTTTAAATTTTGCTTGTCTGCTGTTATTGATTTATAACAGTCAGATGAACAAAGAGACAATGTGATCTGATGGTGTTGGTTATGTTTTGACAATCATGTTGTGATCTGTAAAACAAAACTTATTAAGATGGCTTAACTTGTTAGTTACAGCAGCTCTGTGATTCTACAGCACATGATTTTCAGTATTTTTCATATAATCCAAAAATATTTCATAACCATTGTTCTGATCAAAAGACTTTCAAATGAATTTATTTAGAAACACAGACATCAATAATCAGCCTGTGAATCTCAACAATGGTGACAATAATAAAGCATGTTGCAGTCGCTGCCACCAATCACAACTCATTAATGGCTCCCATCATGCATTGCGGTATGAATAAATTATGATCTGAATTGTCTGTGTAATTTACTTTTCCTAATTGAATATTCTGCTCGTCACCATTGTTGAGATGCATAGACTGAATCTTGACGTGTGTGTGCCTAAAAGAAAGAATTTTTTTTTTTTTCAAAACAACTTTTAAGAAATCCTTTGTATTATATCTAAAATTCTGGATATTTATGCAGATTCACAGTTATTCTGTAATCAACAACATAAATCTAAGTCAGAAATAAGGATCTTAATGAGTTCAGTGATCAAGTTCAAATGATGATTGTCATAATATAACCAACACCAGCAGATCACTTTTTCTCTTTGTTCATCGGGCAGTTATAAGATACAACAGCCAAACAAAATCTAAAGTAAATGTATAAGTGTCAAGAGCCCGACTAAAGCAAACACCCATCACCATAACGGTGGCTTACAATTTGTGATTTTCTCCTTCAGTGATTCTGCTTGTTAACATCAGGTGTCTTCAATAATGATCAATCATTACTAAATTATTCACTTAATTAGCTCATTAACTTTAACACTCTTGAGTGTTAATTTAACACTCATATTTTAACACTTTACACTCTTGAGTGTGGACTCATATACACTCCCAGGAGTGTTAATTTAACACTGGAGTTTTTGCTGTGCAGGCAGTCGAAGATGCTTGAGACCCTCTCTCAGCTCACCCTGAGTGCAAAATGAAGGAGTGGGAGGCAGAGGGACATTGTTGGGCATTACCTCTGACGTCAGTACATCGGTGGCTCGGTGGTGGGAAAAGGTGATGTCCGTTAACCGCTTCGGGCAGAGGTTCCTCTGGGTCCCCACATTCCAGAGCCGCTGCTCATCTGTGCAAGCAATGCCAGTGAGCCCACTGGACACAGCATTTTCCACCTGAGATCAAACATATGCACTGATGAGCTTGAATACTTAAAAGATATTTCAAAACTTTCACAGTTATCTTATTTAAAAATCATTCATTATTATTACACGTAATGTTAACCTACCTTATTCCTTATATCAGGTGATAGCGTAATTAGACTTACTGTTCACTTATACATTTAGGCCTACTTTACGTTTCCTTTTCCATTTTCAGTGCATGCATATTTTTTTCCTAGCACATTTTACCAATTCCAAATCACATTAATCGTAATAATTAGCATTAATTTTGTATTTAATTATTTATAAGTGATATAAAAAAATACATTCTATTCATATGTGCAAAAAGAAAACCTGCTTAATATTTATGCACATCTAAAATACACAATTAATAGTAGTTGTTAAGATTGATGTGGTTTGGAATTGGTCAAATGTGCCATCATAAAATCAAATTGCAAAATAATGATGCATGCACTGTACTTACCTGGACTCCATTCACTTACCTTACTCCAATGTACAATTAAGAGATTTGACAAGATACTTAGCCTGCCGGTGGTCATCAGGTAATCATCAGCTGTGTATGTCACAAACATTATGTTAATATACCTAAATATATACATTTATAACATACTTATGTTAACAACTCGAACGTTGCAAGATATTATCATGAATAATAAATACTAATAATGAGTGTGATATAGTCTTACCTTCCATAATATCGAGGCTGCGTGGCTATAGGACCTTCCCAAACCAGCGATGCACAAACATCCAGTAGTCTCCACTGATCCCAGGCTGCTAACTAGCACCCACGCAGAGTGGTGTGGACTGCGCGACTGGCTGGGGTGCACGTTTGCTTTTAAAAATACAAAGTCACCCTCACGGTGTAAGAGTACACGACCCACTTTCCCACTGTGTAAATACTGATAGGCCTCAGTACTTTTATAGTTTTTCATGGCTGCTCCATCAACTCCTTCTGACAGGACGAAGTAATTAAATATGTCCCCATAGGTTACCTCAGGCCACTTCTTCATATCGTCTATCCACGTTAATAATGTTAATGGATGGGACAATATGAGACCATCTGATCGTCGCAAGTTCTCTCCGTGCTCCCAATTTAAAACAGAATAAATGTTATTTGTCATTTTGTCAAGTTTTAGCTAGCTATAAACAATCTTCTATTTACTGAAATAGCTACCGGATGCCCCGTGTCAGTTTACCGGAAGTCGGATGACAAAATGCGGAAGCGCAAAGTATTAAAAGTGGGCGGGGCGGAATAAGGTGAATAGCCTATTTAGGCTAAATTACGTTTTATCATGAAACACACTGTGATTTATTCCAAAGTGACTCAGGCATATATAATGCATTTAACGTTAAATAATCGAAATGTTGACTTTCAAAAGTAGGCGTGCCAAGAAGGCTATTCGCTGTATTTTGGTTCATTTTTGGTGAGCGCCAGAAAGATCTAAAGAGACCGAGATGCGCTAAAGCAGCGCATCATGTTGTTTTATTTATTTTTCAATGGCATGCTATTTTGTAGTCATTTTGAATGTACACAAATAAAAATATACATTTTACTGTTTCGAATGATGTCATATTATCTGTATGACTATACACTGTAAAACCCAACAAGTTAAGCTAACTCATTTCATTTGAGGAAACCGATTGCCTTAATTCAATTACATTTTACATTTTACATTTAGTCATTTAGCAGACTTACTTATCCAAAGCGACTTACAAATTAGGACTAAAATTAAGCGAGTCATCATGAAGAGGCAAAAAACAACAACAACGCAAGAAGTGCTCAGAATACGAAGTTCAGGCATTATTCAGAGTAGCATAAGCACGATAAGTGAGGTTTTAAAGGGAAAGGTTTTTTTTTTGTTTTTTTTTTATGAAGTTAAGTGCTCACGGAATAGATGGGTTTTCAGTTGTTTTTTGAATGTTGTCAGGGATTCTGCATTCCGGATGAGGGTGAGTGTTCCACCAGCATGGAACTGTGAATGAGAATGTTCTGGAAAGTGATTTTGTGGCTTTCTGTGATGGAACCACGAGACGTCGCTCGTTGATCGATCGTAGGTGTCTGGTAGGGATGTAGGCTCGTAGGAGTGAGTGAAAGTAGGAGGGAGCTGAGCCTGTGATAGATCTGTAAGCAAGCGTCAATGCCTTGAACTTGATGCAAGCAGCGAGTGGTAGCCAGTGCAGAGAGATGAACAGAGGAGTGACGTGGGCCCTCTTGGGCTCGTTGAAGACAAGACGAGCTGCAGCATTCTGGATCATCTGTAGAGGTTTGGTTGCACATGCTGGAAGTCCGGCCAGAAGAGCATTGCAGTAGTCAAGCCTAGAAATGAATTAAGTTTATAAAAAACAATAGTTATGAGTACTCTGAACTTATTTTAATCGAGACCACTAAAACAATAATACAAAGTCAAATTCAATAAGTTAAGCTAACTTATTACATTTGAGGACACCGAGTGCCTTAATAACAGAGTATTAAAGTCCCTGTAAAGTCAAAATGAAGTATGTGTTCTGAGTTTGTCATACCACCGAAAAATGTGTTATTAGCCACCCAGCCCAATTTCAATGATTAAAAAAGCCGCCAACTAAATAAAATAAGCTATCAAAATCTCGAAAAAATGAGCAGTAGTCTCAGCTCTCAAACGCTGGGGGCGTGTCCGCTGGCTGCGCTGAAACCACGCCCACTCGCGGGAAATATGACTCGCGCACAGCTCGTGCATGTCGGCGCGACGGGAGGATGAAGGCCGAAGCGGACAGCGGGAGATAGTCGGTTCGGCCCCATTCACCAGTAACAGCGGATTATCAGTGAATTCCAGTTGTCTCCAACGAAAGTAAACTATCCTGATCTCTACAGAGGCGGGTGTGGTGGTGATCATCAGCTCTCCATCAAGGTAACGTTAGCTCTTCACAAGATAAATCCACCTCTTCTTGATATGATAATTTTTCGGAAATTTAAATAAGGACACCGATCTGTTTTCTAAGTGATTGCATCCAGGGAATACGCATTTACATGACGAAGGCATAGCCAGAGCCGTGGGCATAGTAGCTAGCAAATTGTAGGCTGTCTGATAGTAACTCGCGATTGAGCGATAGGCTTAGTGACTCCGTGCGTCATCAAGTAGGGGCCCAATCAAGCTCAGGGGGTCGCAGTGCGTCATCGAGCCCCCGTTTTAGCCCCGCCCAAAAAATCCGGCTCACAGCAAGGGTGAAAAACTGTTTAACGGTGAAAAACTGTTTAACGGTCTAACTCCACAATTTAGTACTTCACAGTTCTCAGTCTTTGTAACATGTTTTAGCAATACATTTCTAGCACTTATAATGTGTTTAGAATTTTTTTGTAGAATTGCCTTTACAGGGACTTTAAGTTATTTCCCAGCAGTGGAACAAATCCAAGTGATGGCGCAGGCGCATCGCGCTCTCACACAACATAGTATCAGTTCTGGCGTTGCTTCATATCGCAGACTGTTCATTATCAAAATAAAACACAGTCAACCAAACATATAAAAAGTTATTCTGACTAATTTAATTGGTCTGTTGTACAATATAAAGGGCAAGCTGTGCCGCACACAGTCCTACTTGTTATTCCAAACATTTCCATTAAGAGGTAAAGGAATTTCAATGCACTGTAAAACCTGATGAGTTAGTTCAACTCAAACCGTTTGAGGAAACCGATTGCCTTAAATCATTTAAGTTTATTAACTCAAACAATTTAAGCATAAAAAAATATTTCATTTGTGTCCAAGTAACTCAATAACTTAAGATAACTTGGGTAAATAAATGTAATAGTACTAAGTCCATTCAATTAATATAACTCAAATCTATGAAGTACACTGTAAACCCGTATAAGTTGGTAGAACTCAAAACATTTAAAGAAATCAATTGCAATCAAAGTTTAAGTAAGCAGAACTAGCAGATTTTTATTTTGTGCTTAAACAGTTCAAGTTAAGAACATTTAAAATGTATGAGTAGAATTCATACAATTAATTTAAAACTTTCATGTAAGCTCAATGTGAACACTTTTATTAGCATAAACTTAGTTAGTTTTTAAAAGCTAATCTGCTAACATATTAATTTGCTAATATATTAGCAGTAGTATGTTATACAGAAGCACTTGCTGTATGAGGGTAACAATATAAAAGGATTATTTGCTCCCAAATCAAGCTGCATGCACCACTTGTCACCATGATGGTAACTATCCTACACTGTAAAAAAAAAAAAAAAAAAATTCCTAATTTTACAGAAAATAACTGATTTTTTGACTATCATTTTCTTTAATTTTAAATTGTACTCAAAACACTGTAAAATTACAAATAATATCTGTAAAATAAAAATTCAGCTGTTATTTTAGGCATTGTGACATTAATGACACATTTTTTTGTACTGAAAATTGATTGTATTTTTCATATAGTATTTTTTTCTGTTTTCTTAAATTACATAAAACCGTATGTAAAATTACACATATAATCTGTAATTAAACAGTAACAGAACAGTTAAATGATAAAATGGTCAAATGACTGGCAGCTGCCAAACGAAAACCATAAAATATTCTAATTTAATAAAATATTCTAATTTAAATAAACCGAAAAAAAACACTGTTATTTCACAGGTATTTACTGCATTATTATGATCTTCATTGTAAAAAAAATCGTCAAATGACAAACAAAAACCATAAAATTAAAGTAAAATAAGTGTAAAAAACTTTAAAAGAAATTTGATGTCACCATGATTGAGGTCAGTGTCTGCTTTAGTTGGGCTCATGACCCTTGAGTTCTCTTATGAGAGGTTCTCTTGTACTGTGTAATGTTTTACGCTATGGGGAAATTTCTTTTCCTCGAGATACTGAAACCAAAAATTATCCTTAATTTTGGAATAATGTAAAACGTGTTGCTGCAGCACGCAGACATAGGCAAAACAGCTTGCGCGCAGCCTATCGAAAGGCCCCGTCGGGCCTCCAATGGGGGTGCTTCGCGCCCACTGCGTCACGTCCTGCTGAAACGGGCGTGGCCTTGGGCTATAAACATAGCTTTGAGAGGCTGGTTTAGCTGATTTTTCATCTCTTCAGCGGAGCTCACGCATCGCTGGATCCAGAGAGAAGAAGCCAGGCCATCAGAGAAAGCCTTTCAGCGGGACGAGCCCTTGCATCGAAGCCGCTGGCCGAGCCGCCTTCTGCCGCCGTTCCTGCTGCGCTATCCGGCGCACCAAATCCTTTGCAATACTAGTGTGTTTTCGCCGCCGCGACACACACTCTCTCTCTAAAAGAGCTCGAGCGTCTTTTTTAAGATGTCTCGCACCCTCTGTGGCTCGTGCCGAGCCCCACTCAGCTACGGGGACCGCCATGTCATCTGCGTTTCCTGCCTGGGTGAAGGACATGCAGCTCTTGTGCTCGCTGACGGCGGATGCCCTCACTGCGAGCTACTGCCTATGGTGACTCTGAGGACTCGCCTGGCATCCTTCCACGAGACTGCACCCCTGCCCGCTGCGGTACCGCGCCGTAAAAAGCGCCGTGCTCAGCGGGTCCCGGAGCCTCCTCCAACCGACACAAGCTCGCCGGTTCGCCCGCCAGCTTCACCGCCCGCTTCACCTGAGTCTATCACTCCCGGACAACGGCCGCCGTCTGCCGCCGCTTCCGTTGTGGATGACACTGAAGAAGTGGCGATTGTAGAGGAGGACAGCTGCTCTATCCTGGCGTCGGGCAGTGAGGATTGGTCGAGCTCTGTGGATCTCGCCCCCTCTGCTCGCGAGTCTTCCAGAAAGAGAGCGAGCATCGAAGCAGAGCTGACGCGCCTGCTCACACAGGCCGTGGAGAGCCTCGGCCTCGAGTGGTCGACGCCCGTGGAGCCTGCGCACAACCGGCTGGATGGTTGTTTCCTGCAAAGAGACCGTGTTTCGCCACCTTCAAGACCCGCGCCGTTTCTTCCTGAGCTTCGTGAAGAACTCGCGAAGTCCTGGTGTGCCCCCTTCTCAGCCAGGGTGCGTACCTCTGCCTCAGCAGCATTCTCCGTGGTGGGCGGTGCTAGAAGCAGAGGATACCATTCTCTTCCTCCGGTGGAAGAAGCTGTAGCTGCCATCTTTGCCCGCCCTCTGCTGGATGGCGCTTCCATCAAAAGCCTACCACACTACTTCAGCCATGCACAGACGCGCTTACACCGCCGCTGGACAGGCTGCATCTGCGTTGCATACGATGACCACCTTGCAGATCTTCCAGGCCAACCTTCTCCGAAAGCTGGATGAGGACCGGAAGCTATCAGTTTGCCGGATTTGAGAAGCGCCACGGATCTTGCACTCCGCGCCACTAAATCCGCTGCACAGGCCATAGGGTGGAACATGGAGACATCTATGGTTGACGCTGTCTGAGATGCCGGACTCGGAGCGCGCTGCGTTCCTCGACGCCCCCATCTCTTCTGCCGGTCTCTCAGATTCGCTGAGGTGCAGAAAATGTCACAGGCCATGAAGCATTTTCTGCCGAAGCGCGCTAGCTCTGCAACAGGCCGCTCTAAACAGCCGTCTGCTCGAAGCTCCCAGCCTCCGCCCACCGCCGCCGCTTCTCAGCGTCGACAGGCCCGAGACTCAAGACCGCGCTCTCGCTCTCGCTCTGCCGGCCGCCGCCCCCCACGTGGGCCCCGGCAGAAGATTGAGATAAAGCCAGAGGCCTCAAAGTCTTCCTAGCCCACCTAGGAAAAGGACGGTGTTCAAGTCCCGCTGCGGCCAGACTTCCACCAAAACTTCTCGCTCGTTCAGTTCCAGAAAATGCGACTGTTCCAGTGTATTCTGCAGTAAACAAGCCGGTACCACGGCCCGCTTGCCTGCACACAAACGCCGTTTTTACGGCGACCCAGGTGAATCTCTCAAAGAGTGTTTTTCCTGGTATTCCGGCCACGGCCGATGGTGTTATGAGTGTAGTAAAAATGCCCACTGCCCAGTGCTCATTCCTACACACAGACACAGCCCGCCCCACAGGGCTCACGCACATAAAATCGACTCATGTCGATTGTGCATTAAATGTAGTTAATGTGCCCACGATCCAGTGCCCACAAACACTACACACTGCATGTCTCTCGGTTTCTGTAAAAACAAAACCAACACACATACAGTCAGCTCAGGCCGACAGTGTTTTCAGTGTAGTAAATGTGCCCGCTGTTCTGCGCCCACATTCACTCACAGACATGACAAACCCCACTGGGTTCCCCCCGCTCGCTCTCTCTCAGCTACCCGCCCAAAGAGAGTCGAGCGCGGACAGGCTGCCCGCTGTGATCAGCGCGCCCCCCGCCTCAAACGCTGCAAGCACGGCGTCTGTGTTACAGCATACCGAAGCTCTCCGGCCGCCACTATGTCACGGCCAGAGCCCAGATCTCATTCAACCCCTAGCTATTCATGCGAATGCATGGGCAAAGCTTCCCGGGGTATCAGAATGGGTGCTGAACGTTATAGAAAGAGGCTATTCGCTACAGTTCGCTCGACCCCACGGTGGAAAAGGAAGCAAGGGAAGGAAATGAGGATGCACAAATAAGAAATGAGAAGCACCCACTGTTTGTGGAGACCATAGAAATGAATAAGAAGTGCTTCAGAGAAATGAATAAGAAGTGCTTCAAAAGGTGTGATGGGGAAAAAAACTGCGATGACAACACCGCACATATCCGTCTTTAACCTCGTGTCTGAGCCATTATGAGAAGAGAAAACTGTCCGTCTTGACTACACTATTTCACTCCTCCACCGACCACAGCGATCTCTTCTCATCTATTTTGAAGGTGAGATGCATCTCAAACGAGCCTATGGAAACAACCCAGCGCTAAGCGCCCTCTACAGGAGAAACCTCAGATACATTACTCTTTGTTATACGTGTTAGTCAGACAAACAAATACCATTTTGGTTAAATAATAAATAATAATTTGTTAACAAACAAGTATTCATTACTTCAATGAGCTCATTAAATCTGCATTAAATTATTGCATTTGTCAAGCAATTATTTTCTTGGTCCTATAGAAACAGGTTAAATATGCATGTTTAAAAACATGCTCATGAGCATCTCTACAGACTGACATAAAGTTTATCCAGTTTAACTTTTGTTTTATTACTTTAGTCTAATGTTGCCTCTGATGTTGCTATGTCACTGTGTTTAAACTTTACTTCTGCTATCAGCAAGGGTTGAAGTGTCATATCCTCATATTAAATATAAAATGCTGACCACATAAAAACCCAATGCTGGTTTCAGCCTGTTCATTTGTCAATGGTATAGTGTTGGTGAAAAGGGTAAGAGCATCACTTACTAATCAATCTTTAGATTCAAATATGTTATAGGGGAGACTGGGGCTAGTTGTCACACACACTGTTAACCCTTGCTGTAAAAAAAGGCCAAATTCACATATCATACCATTTTCCATTAAAACAGTAATATACTGTAGAAAACAAAAATAGCCTACAGGAATATACTGTGAATTAACAGCGCTCAAAATCGACACTCAGAGGCTGTTTTTCCAATCACACCCTATACCCTCATTCACTATTCCCTACATTAGTTCACTAATATAGTCCACTTGACAGAGTGAATGAAAAGAAGTGAGTGAATTGAGACACTGATGAACACCTGATAAGCAGAATCACTGAAGGACAGAGAAACAAGAACAGAAAAAAGAGAAACACAAGAACTACAACTGACTTCCAGCAACACTGAGTGTGAAACCAGTTTACAAACCAGTTTACGATTATTTCTTTCATACATGTACAAAAGTTCTTGTTGAGAATTAACAGAGATTTAGTTTATAATAAAGTTTGTTGTCACCATAATGGAGATCAGTATTCGCTTTAGTTGGTCTCTTGTCCCTGGACTTTTTACCATTCATCTCTCTCTGACTGCTGTAACAGTGAGTTTATAAAACACATTTGGCAAGAAAGAGCCAAGAGGAAGATGATCAGGTGTTTTTGGCTTTTGTGATGATATCACAATCATTCTGGACATGTCTGATTCTCTTTTCTTTCCTGTATATAATTATTGAATTTATGGGTATTTCATAATTAGCATATATCTGATCTAACCAAAATATCACATAAAATCAATATTTATGTAATAAGTTTTCTGAAGAATATCGTAATCATATAGAGCATTAAAACATTTTTAACTCCTGCTTGACTCAGACACACACAGATAACAACAATCAGCATATGAATCTCAACAATGGTGACAATAAAAAGTTTCATATCGCAACGCATGCTGGGTTCCAGGATAGTATAAAACTCCTAGCATGCACTGCTGCATGAATAAAAAAATATATATTTTGCCACCGTTGTTGAGATTAATGTGCTAAATTGTGACAGTGTAATAGACAGCGTAGCTCTGTTTCTCTGGTTATGCATGATGTGTTAAAAAAAAAAAGAGTCATTGTAATTAATTACAGGTGTTCATCACTAACGCTCAAC